>NW_017297166.1:1372124-1429402 GCF_001594075.2 Trachymyrmex cornetzi | reverse complement strand
GTTGGCGAGTATTGCTCGAAATCTTCCACACGTCCGAATATCGCATCGCATTCGTTCTATGCGTGATGTAATAAAACCAATATTGTGCATGTATAATGGCTTAGTTTATATTGTGCACTTTATACTAACTAGTAACTTTCTATTGAATGATCTTAATTTCGGCGATACGTGTAAACATAAATACGATATGTGTATTTAATTAATAATTTTGATGCATATTGTACCAATTTAGTATATCATTCTTTGAATACATCGCTGAAATTAAAATAATTTAATAAAAAGTTACTAGTTAGTACGTGTATCAAGTGCACGATGTAAACTAGGCAAGCTAAATATGATTTGGAGCAAATTACTGATTAGTGGCAAATTAATAACGACTTTACATTGGCATAAAATTTAGGGCCAATTTTTTATTGATCACAAAATATCACAGGATTTATGCGCTATTTATGCGCTACCTATATCCGCAAAAAGAAATTTTTGAGCTTATTCCGTTCGAATGCGAGCATTCGTGAGCAAACGTTGAGCAAACGAATGCAGAAAAAAAATATTCAATTTTTTAATATTGGGGGGCTAACGTGAAGTTGGCCCCCCAAAGATTGAATTTCGTATAACTTTTGAACTAAGGGCAAACGAAAATTCCGACGGAGCATTCGTGAGCAAACGATGAGCAAACGAATGCAAAAAAAAATATTCGAGTTTTTATTATTGGGGGGCCAGCTTCACACGGGTGCTGTAACTGTCTTTACGCGCCAACAATTGAGAATAGCGCCTGGGCACCTATCTTGGAACAAAATCGGAATGAATTCCGATGGGAATTATTCAATTATTCCCTTATAGATTTCTATTGTATTTTCTGGGGAAAACGGAATATTTCTGATCGGAATTCATTCAGACTTTGTTCCATAATAGGTGCCCTTGGTCTTCTTACATTATGGTTTCACGTTATTACTCGCCATGGAAATGTCAAACTCGTGTAAAATAACGGGCGATTATTATATATACGGTGACCTTATATATCCTTTATTGTAAAGAATAATCCTTTAAGTGTATTAGGCTATTAGCTATTCTTTAGATTTATTTATTTTTTTAACTATATTTTATCCTTTATTTTAATAATATTATCGGGAAATTTCTTTCTATAATTAGTATCACAATGTCTAATGTCGTATTAATGAGCGAATATTTAACGGAAACGTCGATAAATTTAATTTTATACAAAGGTAATATTAGCCAAAACAGAATTACAAAACCACAAAATCTGAAAATAATATTAAAATGATTGATTGAAAAGTGACATTTAATAATCAAATTTATAAATCAGCTACTTTGACGTCATTTTGATGTCATGATGGTTTGTATTTTACTTGGGAATTATCTCAAATATACTGTGCAAGAAAATGTCAGAAATTAATACACAAACTTCTAGCAGTCACAAACTTAACTTGGAAATATTTTGGAATAAAATCCTAAAATTTTTAGATTCGTTTTTATTTTGTCTAAGAAAATATGGTCATCTTAGCGTTTGTCAGTTTGCGCAAACATAATTAACCGTGATTTTTCGATCGACGTATTATGTCTGCGCATTGAAACTCGGAACAATGAACTCGTCAACGAAATCTACGCCAACGTTCAACGTTTTGATCTGTGAGTAAATTAATACATCATCACATTCGCCCAACTGATTGTATCCACAATTATATGTACACGATCGCATCACGATTATGAATAAAATGAAATGAATAATTATGCGACATAAATTATAAACGCGAGAATATCGAGTTAACCTCAATACTTTATTTTAGTCCATTTGCGCACAAAGCATACGCTTTAACATTTTATTGCCGCAAAAGAGATTTTTGCATAATGATGGTTATCATTATAGAATATTTCATACATATGATATAAACTTTTTAAACGATTTACGATGATTTTATGAAATGAATTAAATTTTTTAATTTTATTACTTGTATTATAACATTTAAATGATTACAATAATTTTACAAAATAAATTAAAATTTTTTATTTCATTTTATGTGTAATATACATATGTATTTATATATTTGCATATGTATTTCTAACAAAATTAAAAATTTTAATTTATTTCGTGTGTTTATTTTACTTGATATATTGCCATATGCTATCAGTCGCAATTTGCCGTCGCTAATTAATAACAGAAGAGCTATGTGTTTGCCGTTTGCTTTATCCGCGTAATTGCCACGGCGACTGTTGCTTGTTACAATTTCGACACGATGATAACGATCATTTCTCTCTTTTCCTATCCTTCTATTAAGAAGCCAGACGTGAAGCTCGAGTGTGCAACGTACAGTCTGCTTGGAATCTTTTCATTAATTCATCAATCAGAATCAGAATCTTTTTGTCGTGTGTGCTTATAGAAATCAATTAGATACAGTCAATCCGCTGAAAAATATAATATATATATATATATATAACTGAAAAACAATTATATCCATTTAAAAACTCATGTTTGACAGTGAAATTATTAGCTTTTATCCTATGACAGTATGATTCGCTGACATTCTTTGCTGTTTTTTTTAGTTTCAAAAAAAGGTTATTTTACAAAAGCGAGAGAGGATACGGTATTCCGATAAACTCTGCTCCCTGTTTCTACAGGTTTGTTTTCTTTTACCATGTATTACAATTTTCTGCCCTGTGGAAAAGAATAAAGTGGGATATGTAAGTCGCGCAAAGAGCCATGGCTTCAAAGTGGTTTTTATAGAAATAAAAACTTGCCTTATATATATATATTTTTTTTTTTACGAAAGTACATTGTTTTTTAATCAATTAAGAAACATTTATTTTAGTCCATTTCTATAATTTATTAATGACCATTTCCATTAATGGTACTTTAATCTCATTTCAATTTACTCTTCATCTTTTTTTAATTCTAAGATCTTCTTACTTGGTTCCACCAATGTAAGATTAACTTTAATCTCGATTTAATTTACTGTTTATTTTTATCTAGTTCTTAAAATTAGAAAAAGATGAACAGTAAGTTCCTTGATGAAAATAAAAATTGGAGCGTTAAGTCGAATGTAATGGGAGAGTAATAGAAGCGTAAATGAAGCCTCTAGAAGGCGAAAATTGAAAAACGGAATGTAAAAGAAGCGTAAATGCTTCTTTTTGTTGTTTCAATTTTCGTCTCCTAGAGACGTTTACGCTTCTATTACTCTCCCATTACATTCGACTTTACGCTCCGATTTTTATTTTCACCAGAGTTGAATCGAAATTAAAGTTAATCTGCGTTGATGGAGACGGGCATGAATATATAAAATGTTTAAATATCCAAATCTTATGAAAAGATGTAATTACAACCTAGAGGAAAGAATTAGTTAACAATTTTAAAAATCAATTTGGATTCTTTATTTTTAACAACTCAAAATGAGGAAATTATGATTACTAGGAATCGATCGACGTTGTAATTAATAGCTATGTATTAATACAAAAATCTATATATATTTAACTGATGTTTTAAAACTCATGTTTAATATTTAGCCATATAATAAAAATCAATTTCGTTATATAATAAAATACGTTTATTTCAGCTATTTTCTAGCCTTTATCAGCACAGTAAAAAAGTAGAAATAAATTGTCGCAGTCAATTAACTCATTAAGTTACAGTATTCGTCCACGTCCTCCTCCTGCAATCAAACTATCCACTTTAAACGAGATGGGAAGTCTTTATCCCATAATCACGTAGCGCACTAATTACACCACTAATCCTCAATAGCCCTAATTTTCTCATTTTGAAAAGAATTAATTGTTTAAAAAATATTCAGATTTGTGTGAAAATAATATAATAATAATAAGATTCTATTTTTGTGAATATATTCAATTTTAACAATAACGTGCATTGAGTACGTATAAAAAATATCTATTGCTAAAAAAAAGTAGTTACTCGATTCATTTTTCTTTTTTTAAAGTAATGTTTAAATATCTTTAACAAAGAATATTTTCTTGATAATATTAAATATATTAATTACAAATTTTAGAAAAAAATCATTATTATATATTCAAAACAAGAATTTATTTCGTTTTCAAGAATATTATAAAATTGATCGAAGAAACGACTTTATACATAGAATAAAATCACTAGATGTGGATCATTCTAAAAAATTCATATTTTTATTCAGAATAATATTGAACAATTAATAAAATATTTAATAGTTATCGATCATAAAGATTACATTATAGATTATTTTATTTCATTTTATTGCCATTTTATATGTTAATTTGAATTAAATAAAATAATGATGATTATTTACAATTAGACCCACTAATTGCGAATCAATTCACCAAATGCTTTATTCTTTCTGGTGGCGTTACTACATTCCATAGGAATAATAAAAATGATTTACGCACGTATAACGTAATATACAAGAACGAAATTATAATTAATGATCCACATCTAGTTCTAGGGTCTAATTGTGAATCATGATGCAGTTTTAGTGACAATTAAAAATTAATGATAATTAAAATTACAATGAAAATTAATAAAAATTAAACGTTTAGCAATAAAAAAACAGATAAATTATGAATAAATAATATTTTTTGCATATAGATGTGTATGCTGTTTATGTTCTATTTCGATACTTAAACTAAATAAATCTTTTCGGGATGACATCATTTGTAAGATTTGACAAAGTTTTGAAACATTTTTATAATAAATTTACGCAATATTGTTATAATGTAGTGATTAAACAAACACATATTTGATCTTAATTGAGCAGAACATTGATTTTTTTCCATGAAATCTAATGCTATTTACCACCTACTATAAAAGCCATAAAGCAATTCTTATGATATTACATTGAATGAATTTATAAAGATACATACGTTAGTTAACCTCGCAAATTAATTAATTAACGACATCAATAAAATGTGTAGCGCTTCCTAACAAATTAAAATTAATTGACACTTGAAAGAGATCAAACAAGAATCTTGTGATATGTAGCATTTAATGGAAAATACTGTAATCATTTAAATATGAAAAGCGATCTGGAATTAGTGTCTGATCCACATCTAGTGCTCTTACCCTGTAATAAACAAATCGAATTTGTTTTAATTTAATAATGTTGGTTGAAGTATTAATCTTCCTATAGGATTTATAACATATTTTGAATAAATTTAATGCTTTTGATGAGTGTATGATAAATTTGTAGATATAAGAACTTTTGAAACACTTGAAACTTAGTAATTACTACTTGATTACAATTAAGTAATTATTACTTGTGTATTATAGTATGTATTTTACTGTGTGTGCTCTTGGTATGTATTTTTCGATTCCGAACATCGGACATTGTTAACGTGAATAATAAATTGAATCTCTTGAATTTCTTGAAAACAAAAAGCGATTTTGATTCTCTTTCCGTAACTCGACTCTCCAGGGCAAACTGAAAAATTGAAAAACGCGATCGTGTTAACGAGCAAACGTGTTCCAAAAGGTAAAGATCTCACGTGCTGCCAAATACATTTACCGACGAGTAGCGGTATGAGTTATTTAGTTTCGACGCAGAAGAGAACGCTTCTCGATATTTCATTTCATTAATTAACCAGTTGATTTGATTTTGGATATAGCGAAGTTTTCGCGAAAAGGTGCACATGTGCGATGAAATTTGACGATCTTTACTTTTTTAACAATTGCTCTCAAATAAAATAGAATTTTTGAGATAGAATGAACCTTCTGTAGTTCAATAGTTGCATTACATCGTGATATTTGTACAACGAAATTTGTTCTGCAAAAATGATACAATGGAATTTTTGTGAAAGACGAATACAATGGTATTTCTTGTAACATTCCATCTTATATAGTTGTATATTGTATTTTTTATTATTATTGAGTACAAAATGTCGATTTAATTGACTTTAAAGAAATGTATTCCTAAATGTGACAGTCGTTCACATATTCGTTAATCCAATCCAACGTCAGTATAATATCATAAAATTTTAATTACACAATTAAAAGATTGATTTAATCTTGTTAAAATCAATGAGATACGTTAAGGTTAATTAAGTAGCTAGAAGAAGTGAAAAGAATAAAAATGTTTTGTGCGCGTTAATTTATTTTATTTAAATAAATTATGAAAAATTCTAAATTTATTTCGTCTCATCTTTATATGTATAAACGTTTTGTAATATGTTATTTTGTTTCTTGTAAATAATATAGTTTTGAAGGTATACAGAAAAAGGAAGAAAGAAAAATCGTAATAATTAATCGTAAATAACTTGCAACATAATTTATTAGAAATTGATTGCTTAATTGAATAGAAAGCTATGACTTTTAATTCAGAAAAAATCACCTGGTTTTTTTACGCAAACAATTATCTGGAGTGTCTTTATACCCTAATTAAAATTACTATTGTTAACAATATATTGTATATTAATGATTTCCAATTTATTAGTATTTGAGAATGTTGTGGGTTTGAATTTAATCACAATTTTTTGGAATGAATAAGTAAAAAAAGCAAATATTAAATAAAATAAGCACATTGAATAGATTATTATTATGATTATAATGTCAGTACTTTTAATAATAAAGATGTTGATTAATATAAATTTTTAGTTAATTTAATTATATTAATTTAACAATTAATTTAATGCTTGTTTTACAGGTTTTCGATGAAACTGTATATTTTAAACGTTTGTAAAGACTAGTTATTAAAAGAGAAAAAATATCTTAAACAATATCCAAAAAACAACATATATTTTATTTAACAATTTATATTTTTTACCACTGGAGTGTAAAAATACCTTAGGTGATTATTTCCAAGTTAATATTCTGTAAAATGACGTAAATATGTAAAAATTATATTTCCATAGAAATTAAATTTACAAAAGTTCGCAAAAATACCGCATTACGTACCATTATTACGAATGAGTTTTTGATCGTGGAAAAATAGAACGCGAAATATAATGCAAGCTTCTTCATTCACAAATTAATGTAATCTTGCATTCGCGTGCAAAAGTAACGTCGGATCCAAGTAAATTATCATCAGTATCAAGGTGCACGGAATTTTTTACGCTAATTGGATTTGCTTTAATTGGAATGTCTTTGCTGTTTCTCAGCTTCGCGAATTCTCGAAATTCTAGCGTGTACCAGTGAAAATGTGCGTTTCTATGTACGATGGCTAGATAATTACAAGAGTTGGCTGACTACAACGGCTAACGACACATTTCTTGCTATCTGGGAGATGTTAGGCGCATCTATATTCACACTTTAAACGAGAATAATTATGTTTGTACCGGTTTCAACCAATGCTATGTATATTAGCGCGTTTCAGGAGATTTTGCTGGTCACGCAACGCGACACTACGTTTTGCGGTATCTCATGTTTTTAGCCTTGTTGGACAAAATATCAGTTTCTTATGGACAAGTACACTTTCCAGATTGAATCCTGTAGAGTTCTTACAATGAAATGGAATTTTAACGCTGATACGCGAACACAAAAAAGAGACCGCACATTATTTTATTTCGCCTTTCCCAGATGAAGAATTTGATCTTTTTTATTTGTAACAATATTCGTGTTTTTTTTTCTAATAAATGAATGACCCTCTTTGAACTTATTTTTGAAATATTTGATAAATAAAATGACAAATGATTTTTTCACAAAAATTTTTATTTTTAAGAAAATATTTTATTGCGAGTTTTAATAACGAATATTGATGATATCGATAATGCAACAAATATTAGAGCGCGTATTTTGGAATTATTCGAAATGAATTCCGAATAATGGATCGAAATTGTTCAATCATTCTCTAAATTTCTATTATGTTTTCTAAGAAAAACGAAATAATTCCAATTGGAATCCACTTCGAAAAGTTCCATAATACTCAGATGAATGAGTAAAGTAAAATACGAAAATCATAAGACGTGCGAGTGGTATAAACGCCTGAATCAGCCGTGCGTTTTCGATAAGAGAAATATTCGTCGAATTCCATCGCTGCGGATCATAGAAAAAAGAACATAGGACTGAGAGCAAGTGAAATTTCTCCGGCTTTACAATACCGGACCATTCATAACTGTCAGTGCAACGGCAGGATATATCCGGGATATATCGCCGCGTTCACAAAAGTATTCTGTTTCGATGGGAATTTCGCCGAGATATTGTCTAATGTAAATATGTACGCTCCTTTCTCGATCTACTCTTTTCTTAAAATATTATGCTCCAGTACTAAATGTTTGCGAAGATTTTTTAACGTCGAAATCAAATATTTTCATCAAAGTATCATTGACTACACGATCGAACAAAAAGCCAGATCTCACATAGAATTAACATTTTATTAAAGTTCAGATTAAATCCTTTCTGACAAATTCGTTTCGCATTAATTTAACAGCGAGTCACTTAATTCAGCTTCTACTTATACATATCCATTATGTATTAGTTTCCCCCTTTATTCGACACTAAACTATATCTATGTTACAAAATTTAATTAGTCTTTGTGCTCAACAGTAATTAAATGTATCATTGATTTAAACAAATAGTGCATATAAAACAAGAAAAACTTTATTATTTTATTTGAGAGAAAGACACATCCTTTTATTCTAAAATTTAAGAGAGAATTTTATTAAAGTTGAAATATTGCATCAATTTATACCGTTTCAATCTTCATTTCACTGAAATCCATTTTACTTTCCAGAAATAAACGGCTCATTTAATACTTTTGTTTAAAAATTACAAATGGACAAAAACTTTATTTTGCAATGCAGTTTTGTTACTGGTGAGCTTGAAATCGAAAAATCGAGATGTATGTCAGATCTTTTTCCATGAGAGGCCCGTTGAGATTTCAATTCGATGTAAATTATACACCAACCAATTTGCCTGATATTTCAGTGTTGTAAGGCATGACGTTTACCCATCGCAATAAAACGTAATTAACGTTTAAGATCAAACGAAATATCTACCGTGAGCAACAAACTTTATGCCATTTAACGATCATTAACTTGTTCGTAGTAGGATACTGCTTTCTATATTCATTCCATTTAAAAAACTCACCGGTTCTACTAACAACTTGCACGTAGACACGGACGAAAACACACGTCTAATCGACAAATTTTATATAATTTGTATTTTTAATCGTACGTAACAGAATGGAGATGCAAGTTATTAGTAAAACTGGTGAGTTTTTTAAAAGGAATGAATATAGAAAGCAGTTTTGTTAATATAGAATGGGATTTTGTATTTAGATCTTACAAATCTTGACTTGTTAAGAAGAGCCGTTCACATGTTCAAATGGAGAATTACTCGGGGTTGACAAATTGCGCCTGCATTCAGAACAAGTGCATTTAAATTTTTGGATTATTAAGCCTAATGTTATACCATGAAGATGGCTGAAAAAAGCAGTCGAAACATCAGAAATATATGTACAGGAGAAGAATAAAGGAGAATTGTAATGTATATTAATAACAACTGTGTATTAGCTCTTCGTTGCATATTGATTTTGTAATTTTGTTTTTGATATTGAGAACTCGATTAATTTATATTGTTAAAAAAAGATTCTCTCCGCGCATGTGGAAATATTAATTAATAAAATTGCACATTGAATACAAATTGCATTATAAATATCTTTGAAATACAGACAGAAAAAGAAAGTTGTAGTCTTTCACGAATGTACTTTGACGCAGTTTTTGCGATTTAATGAATTTTATTTGTAATAGACAAACAGGTAGAAATAATTTATAAACAAGCTCTTTGTTAATTCGATCTTGTTTGTAAGTGGTTTATGAAAGAAATTATGAAATAGTTAATTAATACAATGCAAATACAAAGACATGTTAATTACAACGCAGAGTTTATATATTTTTACTTTTGAAAAATCTTTTTCTCAAGAATTTATTAAAAGATATAATAAAAGTTTTCTTTATATTTCCAAAATTAGAAACTTATAATTAGAAATATTTACTTATTTTAATTGTTATATATAATAAAATTTGATTGCAATTATCTTCAGCATTGGCTCTCAAAGGCTCGTTTATTCTTAATTGATGAAATATTACTGTGTTACATCTGGAACAAATGGATTATAAACATTTGAAGCACTTTTAATGTACAAGATTATTACGCGAAGACTATTTGAAAAATTATATAAGAATATCATGTGCATTTTATTTTAATGAAAAAATTGATCATAATATTTTAATTGGAAAATATATCTAAGATATAACGTTCTACGTGAAAATAATTAAAATATTTTTAATATAATTTTTTAAATTACCTATATTATCTCTGCTTTTTGCTAAACTTTTGATTTTTTTGTAATTGTTTTAATATTCAGTCACATCATTCTACAATTCATTGTCGTGAACTGTTTTTCTGTAAAACGGTCATACGATCGATCAGAAATTTACGAGATGTAGCTCTTTCTTGCATGAGACTTGAATAGGGAATTTAATTAGCCGAATACACGAAGTGCGCGTAAAACTCGTAACATCCAGTCGAATTTGTTGTTCGTGCAACTTCTGGAGAAATTTGTTAGGGATTTTTTATTGCAGTAATTCTCTTCATTGAACCAAGATGTTAAGACACGAATTAATACCACTATCGAATTTACTCATTTATTTATTTATATATATAAATCACAGAATATTGATTTGTTTTAGAGAAAAATGGAAATAAGTTATAACTGTTTTTATACGATTAAAGAAAGCACTATTATTTACCGATAATTATTTTAACCAATATTATTAAATATTCTCATATCGTTTTACTATTTGCATTATTTAATATAAAAGAGCACCGTATGTTTTGAAAACAGTATATCCATTATTATTTGCATATAATAATAATTAATGTTAGTTTATCCACTGTTACGAATTATTACCGTATTATTATTGTAATTATATATATAGTGCTATAGTAAATACTTCCTATGATTTTCACATAGATACTTAATCACGATCGGTATAGTTACATGCTATTAGATACATACATCCTATTTTTAAGATAAACACTGTGCTTTTATATTACCTGTAACTATAGGAAGAGGGGAGGGGGGGGGGCTATGGAAAACGAATGTAATTCACGGTGTTTTAAAATTCCGAGCACAGAGAACTATTCCTACTGATACGTTGGTCCTACAAACATCCACCGTTGATGATGCCGTAAAAGTGCATCGCACGTATACGGATGCTTCTATTTGTTTCGCTTCATTTTCCAACCAGCCGAATTAGAAGTTTGCCATTTTGTTCCACACGAAGCGTAAGATATGCTATTGCAAAAATTGTTCCCCAATTTTAAGAAAACATGATTTAAACAGCTAATCGTCGATTGGATTTCTTAATATGCAAGTGCTTCCAAATTTTATTCAGGACAGGAGGATATATATTGTAATCTTTTTTTTTTTACAAAGTAGCATCTTTGTCTTTCTAAATTAAAATGAAGAGAACTTTAATTGTATAATCAACATTTAAATCTTTAAATTATGTTTTGGTAAGGAATATTTAAAAAATAGTCTGAATCTTGTATAAAAAAATATTTTATATTTTCGCATATTTACAGGATATTTATAAACAGAAAATAAATTACTAAAATGAGAAACAAGAATTGAAAAAAAATGAAATAAAAACTTTTATTGCAGCATATAAGATAGATCTTTTTATTAAAATTAAATAAAAAATTATTTTTTAATTTTAATTAAATTTTCAATTTAATTCTTCGGAATATTCAATGCGCTTAATTCCATGCACGCATGCGTTGTCAATATAAGTTCATATATTATATTACACTACCACGTCAATTATGTACCGAGCATAATTTATATATATTTATGCCTTGTATCAAATTATTTCACCATGAAATACACATATTTGTATTAAACGCGTCATTGATTATATATTCATGATATTGACTATTCTTTGTGTTTATAACTGCAAAATTATGATATGTTGAAACTGAACGTAAAGAGCTAATATACATTTATTTATCACATTGTTATCATTATATTTGTTTACATTATATTTGTTTACGTTGTCCCTTATTTCTTTAAAAAATTATATTGTAAAAGGGAGAAGTGATATGTGTAACAATACATAAATTGTTTAAAAACTTAAATTGTACCATTTATGATACAAAATTGAAAAAATACATAAACAACATTCTTTATCTAGTGCAAACACTCAGCCAAGTTTGATCGCAAAGATTTTTGCATATAATAATTATTGTATATAAAATGCTTTGTAACGGAATTAACAGGTTATATATGATATCTATTATTTTCTCTCTTTAGTCACTCAAAATAAAAGCTTTAATTATAAACCATTGATACAGTAACAATAAAACGCAATTGAATTGTTATCGACGTCTCCCGTGAAATTATTCAATTTGAAAATATTATCGAACTCAATACTGCAGAAATCCATATTATTTTCAATGAAGAACTGATGTAGTATTTATAAAGTTTTACACATCTCTATAAAGATTCTCATTTTAAGTATATCAAGTTCTTTTCTTTAAATAATTTATTAACTTACAGTTAAATTTTATCAATTAAATTTCATGAAATTAATTTTTACACTATTTATAAAAAAATGAGACGATTTGGAAAATATTTATCCATAACCATGTAATACTTTTTTGTTTGATCGTCTCTATGTTGGACGATAAAGATAAGAGCAAAGTGGATATCGCACAAGCCAGAAGTGAGATATGTATTTAGGCCGCGGTTAGCATAGAAACTGCAGACATCCACTGACTGCAAGCTTAATCTATACTAATCTTCCCGTAATTCTACCATAAGCCTTCTATATAACGCGTGTTGTGAAGTTCGTCTATCCGAAAATGTTTCATTAAATCGCGTTAACACGGACATTGCCTTACAAATTTATATTACAATATAACTCTGTATAATGTTCGAATTTATAATATACCGGTTTTCCCTTTACTTTCGCATCAGGCGCGATTTATTGTAGACTTGTCCTATGTTTAAGGCTTGTAATTTAATTAAAATCAAGTAAAGATTATGCATTAACTTGGTATAATGCATAATGCATATAAAATCACAATTAAGTAAATATAAAAGAATTAAAAACATTTTTTTTTATTAATAAATTTTTACGGAAATTATTTGCATTTTGTTTTGCTCAAAAAGATTGTTAATTATGAAAATTTTATACAGTCTTTTCTCACGATTGAACAAAAAAAATGATTATAACTCATTCTGTATTCTTGAAAAAAAGGGACATATACATCATTTATCATTTTCTCTGTCTAATTATTTATTCACATATTGTTAATAAATTTTCATTATTCTTTGATCCTGTATTTATGAATAACAAATCTGTGACGATAAACAGTAACGACGTTTCTTGGCTCTATTCTATCAGCTCAGGATTTCATTTAACTACATCGCTGTATCTTTTCGTGGGACGAGACATTTATTTCAGCGCAAATCTTTGTCATAGAAAAAAACGACCAGAGAATATTTTATGCTTGCTTTTTATTATCAGTGTCGCGAGGTGTACGCACGAGAAAATGATAGCGCCAGCCAGCCTCGGTGTGTATCGATCTGCTTTCGGTTTGTTGGACGGGGCCATTCGAAAATATCGTAGGTGTTAAATAATATCGATTGAATTCGCACCGAACCTCTGGCTGTTGACATAAAGTTTTTTATACCGTTTTACGCAAAGTTATAAATCTTCAGGTTTATAAAAGTTTATACATCGCGCGACGTTCACACGATACTGTCGCTATCCATATTTATTGCCTATTATAAAATTATAAAATATTAGACAAACCGTTATTAAGTTCTTAGCGTACCTTTGGATGCGCGATTTTAAAATAATGTCAAAGCTGCATTAGCATTATTTCAAAAGAAAGGTGACAGTTACATTGAAATATGTATATATATATATATATATATATATATATATAGAATATAATACACTGCGTGTGTTCATATTTTTCTGTTAAATTAATGGCAGAATATAGACGATGATATTCATAATTATATTTCAAACAAGTAAAAAGTAGAAAATATTTCAAATGTTTACGTCTTATTTACTTCTTGAGTTACCTGTGCTGGATTTTCTCCTGCTACAATTTAGCTGACTGAAACGTCGAGATATCGCAACGATATTACGTCGAATTTTTCGCGTCGAATGTCACTTTTTATAGCCGCGTTAAAGAGACAAATCTGGTTCGTAAAGAGAGGTCTTACGGCAACATATTTGTGCTCTCGTTCAAAAGTGACAGAACGTCCGGCTTCCATTTCTTTCTCTCTCTCTTCGTCATCAAAGGGTGTTTTATCAGGATTCTTACGTAATTCTCTTAGGAGAGCGAATCTGTAAGAATCCGATGAGATGATATTTGCATTTTACTTCGTCGTTATCGAAAGAATTGCAAATTCGTTTACAGAAAGCTGAAAAAGTGCGACAGAGGAAGGGATTCGAGCGATGAGCCGAGGCGAGCTTTCTTTGCCGAATGAAAATTCAGACGCAAGTATACGAAGGAGGAGGCTCGTGGTAGATCGTAAAAGCGGGATGGCGATATTTTCTGCGTAGCTAAATTGGATTGGCAGTTTATTGACGATATTCGTTTGCGAGCGACGTTCCGTTTTCCCGTGTACCATGTGACCGACAAAAATCCACTTCCCACTGCCTCGTCCTACTGCATCGTATCCCTATGTCGTGTGTATGTTCCTTTTTATTTCCTGCCATGTCGTCCATCCGTGCGCGCGTGTATCATTCGAATCGATCACTTCGGACAAGGTACTAGTCACTGTCTCGTTAAAAAAGGTCGACGTACAAAAACACAGTTGAGTGAAATATCAGTGCGCCTGGAATATATTGAAAAGTAATAAAAAGGACGGTAATAGCAAAATATTTATACTTTTCTAAAAATAATTAGATAATCGATAATTATTTTAAACTTTTATGTACGAGTCGTGCACAAATAAACTTTGAGAGAAATTTGAAAAAATTTATTTTATTAAACGATTAAGTTAAATTAATTCTTACTATTCGAATTCAACTTCTTCCAATTTTATTTATATTTTATATATTTCTTGTAATATGTTTATGTATGTCTCATTATTATTCTACAGTACATAATTTAAAAATGAATCCGTTTTTTTTCTTTTCTTTCATTCTATTGCTCTCATTCATACTGCTTCGAGGACGACTTATCAGGAGGCATCATGAAAGTCAATATCGATATTGCGAGAAGGTTCAAGCCGTAGGCGTTCTTCTGCTCTCGAAAGTTTCAAGAGCAAAACGAACGACAATGAATTTAAGACTTTCTACTTGTAAGATCCTCAGCAAAATCTTTTATCTTAACTAGGAGAATATAACTAGAAAATATGGAAAATATTATATAAAAAAGTATATGTTTCTAGAATTTTTATTTCTCAATCTATAATTGTGTGAATAATCTATTAACGGTTACAACATATGTATCAAATACTTTTTGAGTATTTTTTATAAATAGAGCACATAATCCTATTATCCTTGATAACACCGATGAATTAACACATTTTAAAATATTAATTGTAAAATCGTTAATTTTGCAAATATTGAAATATTATTAATTAAATTAATAATTAAATACAATGATATTTAATTATTGATTTTTTTCATACGTACTAATTATAATAAGTTTGAAAAATAATTAAAGTTTAATAAAGAATCATAATAATAAATAAAGTACATTAAACATTTATATCTATATATGCAATAATTTTTAAAAAGAGAAAAATATTCTATTCTATTTAATTAGTACAGAACTATTCTAACTTTTTAAAAATATATTACTCTAAAATTAAATGTTTGAAATATTTATCTGTAATTTTTTTATTTGAATTAGAAATTCTTTTTTCATATTGTTTGTAGTTTATATCCAAAAAGTTGCTAATACAAAACAAATCCAAACAAAAATGTGTGACCTCTATATAATACCCTCTATATCTTAATCCATTTTTTCAGAGGTACGCTTAATTGTGCGTTTACTGTGCAAATTACCTCTTCTCTAAAAAGATATCACAGCTCCAAAAAGCAAACAAGTTCTGTTCTAACTATCTCGTAATATACATCTTTTATTTGAAGCTAAATAGTAGCAGACAAGAAAGAAAGCAGATAAAAGAGAAAGAAAAAGAAAGATAAGATCACCTTATATACATCTTGTTTCTTTTTATCTCTCTTATTATATCTATCCGTTTATCTTGATTTGCATCCATCTTTGCTATCAACCCTAAATTTCATCAATCCATGCAAGTTAAAAAATTCTTCCTTTTCCGATGACTAGAAATTTGCTGACAATGTATTCTATTACAAATAGCGAGATGAGTCCATCTGTGTGAACGCGAATAGAATCACGTATAAGATTCTTTATAAGGAATCCACGAACAATTCCTAAGTTAGTATAATGGCTACAATTTTAATAAACGTGTATTACAAATATGCAATTAAAAAGTAAAGCTAAGTGAGAAAATATAATTAAGATGAAATACACTAATTAATAACTAAGCTATTTTCAAAAAGTTCTCATCGGTTGTATTACGAAAAGAAGTGTTGTTTCGCCTATTGCAATAAAATCTTTCCCTCTCTCTCTCTCTCTCTCTCTCTCTCTATATATATATATATATATATACATATATCGATACAGTCTACATACTGTTTTATATCTAAGGAGACGATAAATTATCGATACGATCATCTCACATTCTTTAGCCAGGCTTTGAATCGAATAAAATTCGTATATACTTGATATCGAAAGAATTTCGTAAAAAAAGAAAATCGCTTTGGACGGTCAATTTTTTTTCATCTCGATAGAATGGAAAGGTGTTTCGCCAATGTTACGCGTATCAGCGATCTCGAAGTGGGATATTTCGAGCAAAATGAACTGAATTTTATAGGATGAGAATGTTTTTCTTCTGTAGTGCGGTCAATTTGCAATCCTACTAGAACTGCGAATCGTAGTGAATAAAATAAAGAGAATTCAGAATTTGTTTTTTTTTCTTAGCCCATTTCTACGCGACAACTGCTCATTGATTCTGGGATTTTACTTCCCGACTGGCGCTGAATATAAATTTTGAAAAATAGACTGATAAAGTCATTCAGTCTATTCTTTGTATGTTTAATTTAAGAATGTATGAAATAAATTTGACTCAAATTTGACTTTTTATTTATTAGTAATATTTTTTGTAGTAACGAATGACATACTATGTTGATTTTAAAATACGACTATATATATATCAGCGCGATAAAAAATAATAAAGTTTCTTTTATATTATACATATCAAATAATAATTCATTTTTAATTTTAATAAAAAGTGTCAAACCGTATATACATATACATTACATTTAAGAATTTTATTGAATATTTTAATTGATTAAATGACTCTTCTCTCTCTCTCTCTCTCTCTCTCTCACTCCGAGTAAAATATTACGTTTTCAGACTATGTCGATAACACATTTTAATTATTGTAAAAATAAAAGTTAATTTTATTAGCTTTTATATAAAAAATACCAAATAAATTTATTTTGCAGTTTCCGTTGTACGTATCATCATTTTATCAAATATATTTGGTTTTTGACGATTCTCGAATGAATCGTTAACACATTTATTGAAAAAACGGTAAATAACTCGGTTATTTAAAAAATTGATCTGCCTTGTTTTTTCTGTCCAATTTTTTAATCTTCCGTATCTATTTGCAAAATTTTATTGGCATATTTTGACTGTAGACAAATATTTTATATTTTCTGTGCTTTCGTTTTTGCAAACAGAAGGACAAAGAAAACGTAGGAAAGATTACGCAAAATGTCTGACGACCTATGATGAAATATCGCGAAATGGCAAAAGGATAAGATGTACGTATTGTCAATACGAATGGAAAATTTCTACGCAGGTAGCTTTTGTTTCGATAGAAATAAGTAAAAAAAAAAGAGAATTCTCTCACTTTATTCTGCGACACGATAGTATGTGAATGTTCATGATATTGTTATACGTCCCTATTACTATTCTCTACGATACGTATATTGAAACAGTTTGTCAGAAATTATCAATTTGTTGCGAGAGTGAAGTTTTTTCTTACAATATTTTTCGCGCGAGAAAAGCAGTTAATTCACTGTCTACCATCTTCGCTGTTGACGCTGATAAAAGCATATCCGGAGTTCAAATATAAACGGAATTTTGTATAACTTTCTTCTTTCTTGCAACTTCATTTTTTAATTTTTTTTAATAATTACCTTATACGCTTTCGTGAAATTTGCAAAAAAGTTTGACATTTGCGTCTATAAGAATTTTATTGCCGGATGAGATAAAAAATAATATATATTAAAACGAAAAAATAAAAAATATCAATAATTTGCATTAATGTCAAATGTTTCCTTTGTTTTAATAAAATCTATAAAAATGCAATAAACGCTGCATTTCAATAGTTATAAGAAAGTTTGAGAAGATTGTCACAGAAATACAATATGAAAATGCATAATCAGAAGATTTTTAGTAGCTCTGCAAAAAGCGACGACAGAATTTTTGAATTTTTTGTATTTTGGTTGAATCGGTGTTGCGCAAGAACTTGGAATAATATTTTTCTATACATATAGTGGTTCTTGCTGAATTCATAGTATGAATTTCCAAGAAAAATTTCTCTGTATGTCATATTGCAGTGGAATAAAGTTAGATAACTACTTTTGTGCTCGAACTATTCAAAAATACGAGTTAGTTCTATAATGATAAATTATATAATTTTATTATAGTAATTTTTTAAATATAGTATTTTAATTTGCTTTCAGTCCTATGTATAATTTTATATACATATATATGTATATATGACGGAGAGGGGGGAAAGAGAGAAAGATTAAACATTCTGTAATTATATTATTAATTATTTATAGCACTATAAAACTTTGATATGTCACTTTTATATTTTTAAGCTTATTTTACATTGATTGTTTTTATTTTTTATGAATACAGTTTACAAAGTAGGTACTTTATTTTTAAATAGTACTACAAAGAGATAGACATTTTTGTTTTTCATATTTTTTCCAAATTGTGAGTAATACAACAGGAGAGTTTTCAACGTAAAATAAGAAGGCATGTTTCTCGAAATTTAATTATTTATTTAATTTTCTCTAAAAGTATATCTTTCACCATCTGAAATCGAATTTCGCTGAGTTTTTTCAATTTTCTAAAAAGTCAGGACATCGCCCTACTGATATCGGTGTCGAGCTCGATCTCCAGCGACTATATCCTAGGACCTAGGAAGTAGTTCCACGAGAAATTTCTCTGGTCGTGGCCACACTTTTATACATTTCGTCGATACGTACTGCAACGGTAGATCCCTGAAACATGTCGCGGCGAAAAATCATCCGTGAACGTAAAATTTCTTCATTCTATTATCCGTATTCTTTTACGTATCTGCTCGTCTTGCTTCTCTAGTGACATATAGAAGCAAACACGGATGTGATACGAAAGGATCTGTCAACCGAGTTTCAAACAACTTACTACAGCTAGCAACGTAGAGTCTCAAAAGGATTTGACTATACACGATGCTGACACAGTTACAAAAAGTGTTCAAAAACATGAAAAATATATAAACATTAATATCTTTAGTTCGTATCAAAATATTTCAGCGTGAATCTTTTTTTACAAAAACTACACAGAAAAAAGACTATTCTTAAATCAACCATAATATACTCATATATAAGCAAAAATATTATAATCTTGCTTCAAAAATATCAATCTTGATTTGATTAAATTTGTTTTGATGCAAGTATTACTTTGCACTTAATTCAAGACTTGCTCAATTAAAAATCTTATATCAATACAAATTCAAGACTAAAATTTGTAAAGCAAGATTACAATATTTTTGCTTATATATAAGTATATTATGGTTGATTTAAGAATAGTCTTTTTTTTCTGTGTAGAATTTAAAGTCTCGTATAATCTATATAGTTAGATACTTCAGTAGCATATTGAAAATTTCTTAAATGTATTTTCAGTAATTTGCATAAAAATATTGAATAAGTAAAAGATATTCTTTGTTACAATATTAAAAAACGCACTGGCCTGTGAAGTAATTTCTTTTGAGAATATGTATTTCTTAAATACTTAACTAACGAAGCAAGAACCTCGCTCTTTTCTCGAACGCTCGCAAAGCCATTCGCAATATGGTTGATGAATCGCATTTCTTATCTATACGGTCTCCGGCAGCGCAAAACTCGTGTCTCAACTAAGGAAAGATTCGCATTGGAGGTACTCTTGGTGCATTTGCAAATTGCGCGCGACGCAGCTGCATCGATGTAAATTTCAGCAGTACATAAGCGACTTCGTTTCCCCGCGGTTGGGGCATTGCGGTGTCCTAATTCGGAAGCGTCGCATGCCCGAAATGACGCGCATAGATTCTTCTCTCTCTCTCTCTCTCTCTCCCCCCCTCCCCCCCTCTCTCTCTCATTCCTTCTTTCTCTTTCCTTCTTCCTTGTCGAGATAAGAAACAAAAGTTTTCGAGCAAACTGCGATCTGCGCTTTGCCACGCTTTGAGAATTGCCATAAGGCAGGTACGCGCCTCTATTTTTCTATCGGGATCCCGCAATGTAATTTCCGTTTGTTTATCGCGTTTCGTGCTTCTCTGGGAGGAGGAATGGATTCCGAAACCCGCGCGACGTCCCAGGCACGTCTGCTGCGGAGTGCACGGCGCCGTTACCGCAAATTGGCCCCGCGTGGTCACGTATCGCCGCGGCGAGTTGCAAATTATTTTTCGCGCGTTACTTCAAGAAAACACAAGATTTGTCTAGTTCTCCCTTGGAGGAAAATATTTAATATATTATATTTATTTGTAGTTGGCATTTCACGGTACTTTAATAATAACAAAATACAAAAATTCGTGTCTTTGAAAAATTAATAATTTAATTTGAAGAGAAGACTTATGTTAAAAACGTGGCTGAAATGGAACTATTAATTTTCCAATTTTATTAGATTACATAGAGCTCTGTTAATGTTTAATCACGGCAAATCACGGTTATTTATCTCATTCATTTCAAATGAAAATAAGTATTGACATGCAAATAATAGCGATATTTAATTAACATATACAATACATAATGATCAACTTTGCAAGCGCGATTAATTAACGAAATTCACTATATGGAATATAAAGCTGATTTTCCTGATGCAATTTTTTTCTCACGATACCGCGATTAATTGGATGATCTGTCAATTTCGGTCAAATTTGCGCAATCAAATGGATATCGATGTCGATTAAATAACATATTGTTATAGTGGCTTTTAAACCTGTCCCTATAATTGCATAACAAAAAATTGATGAAAATTTGGCATTAATAATAATGATAAATATGATTGCTATAAAGTATGTACTCCATACAACTTTCCATCACTGCATTTGAGGCAATTGCAATGTAGAATATGCATTAATTTCTTTGTCGAGAATCAATTCGTTAACTGTACAATTACTGTTGTATCGACATTGTGTAACATGATTATTGTACATTATTACGCGCACTCGACAATTCTATATTCTGTCAAAATCACTTGTATCTAGTATATTGAATTTAATTATCACGCAAGAAATTCTATATCCAACAGTCCATTTGAAATGATTATTTGCAATATATTTACAATTATTTTCACTAATTATTTTGATAATAAAATCATTTAATACAAAATCTATCTAGAATTAAATAAAATGTTTTTAAAGAAATAAGTTTTACTCACTAATATGGCATTGAAACAATAATGTTTCCAAGAATTACTATTTCTTATTTAAATATAATAGCACAACATTGCGCATATAGTAATACATTCTGTACTATAAAAACGTAATACACAGTATCAGTATAAAAATATATAATTTAAAAAAAAAACGTACTATTTATAAAACAAATAAACATTATATGTACACTTTATATATGTATAATTTAACAATTTATTGTTACTAATTTATTGTTACAGCTGAACAATCAATGTCGGCTTATATAGGCTCTTTTTATTTAATTTATCTTGGAACCTTTATCTTATATATAGTAGTTAATTTAACAAATGCGCGATATGCCAAGTATATGCGATATTAAGAAATAAATATAAAAATGAATAAATATTATATATACGGAAAGGATGGTTTTATTGAAGTATCTAAAATCTAAAAGAAAATCTAAAAATTTAGCTAGATACAGATTTGAAAATAATTTTATTGGATCATCAAAATAATCATAAGGACGCTCAAAAATTCCTCATTATGCTTGAAATTCCTACGTAATTATTTTGATGATTCATCAAAATTGTTTTCAGGATTCTATCTAGCTAAATTTTTAAATACTTCAACACAACTTGTTCTTTCCATGTATATGTGCTTTGAAATATGATACACCATCGCGCGCGTGTACTGGTCAATTCTGCTACTAGATTGAATTCATGGATCGATATCGCCAATATGTTCACATAGAAAAATCACAGTGTGATTATCTGACGGTTTCCTTAGTTAAGACTCTAGGGCTTTTAACGAACGCGATTTATCTCGGTCGACTATAGTCTAAAAGATATTCTCGATTAATTACAAAAATAAAATTGATTTGCTTCAAAAATTTTTTTGTTCTGAAAAATATTTTTATTGAAAATGCGAATTTTAATAAAAATATTTTTATTATATAATAATACAGGATGTCCCACCTAACTCGAGCATTTGGAATATCTCGCTTGATTTTTATGATAGGAAAAAATGTTTCAGATGAAAGCGGAACGGTTTCAAGGGGGACGTATTTTGGTCATATTGTCAAAAAACCAATAGTTTACGAGATATTTTATCCTCCACCTAGAAGAAAGACAACATGACCAATATACGTCCCCCTTGGAACCGTTTCACTTTTATCTAAAACATTTTTTCCTATCATAAAAACCAAGCGAGATATTTCAAATACTCGAGTTAGGTGGGACATCCTGTATAATCGACATGTTTTTGCACAGAAAAATCACAGCGCGTTTATTTTGGTCTCGTGTAAAACTAGACTTCGGTGAATGCAATGAGTACAAGGTCACTTATTTCGGATAACAAGAGTTTGCGGGATATCCGTTAATTGTGGAAATAAAACCAATCACGTCTTTTAAAATAAAAGTCATAAAGTGTATTTTGAAATTTATTTTTTTATTTCTATTTTGTGCCAAATATTTTGATTCCAAAATTCAAATTAATCTATTTGTTAAAATATGTAATAAATTATGAAAATAAAACTGTCAATTATTGTATTCTAATCGATATAATCTAACGCTCACAGAATTTCGTTTGATATTAATCTCATGATATTAATTGTAAATATATTAAACGCACTATTTTGTAAAAAAGTACACCAAAGAAAATCAAATCTCATTGATAAAACATAGTTTTGAGATATAATATTATTTAAATTTATTACTTCATATTCTTAATTCAAAAATAGTATTTAACAAAATATTTTTAAATCGAATAATTCAAAGCTCATAATACGAAATATATTCTTAGATTTATTTTTAATAAGATCGTAACTTTTTAAATTTTTATTTATGCATTAGGATTATGTTATTCTTTCTATTTTGGTATCTTTAACATCTTATGCATTGAAAGTAAACATGACTTTTAAGCACTTTACAAACGTTCCATTCAGCACAATAGTATCGTTAGTCTCATGTATCTATGGAAATCGGTACATACAGGGCCATGTTTATGAATCATAAATCACATTGTTCCAGATATATAAACCCGTAAAACGTAAACAGATATCGAGGTGCGCGATTTTTTGAACACGACATGTTTCATTCCATTCCATCCTAAAAACAAATCTGCAAACAAAGAAAAGCTCAGTGAATAATTTTTCATTTTTGATAGAATAAAAGAACTTAATTTTTAAACACAACTAAAAATTGTATACGACTGCATTTCCCTGTGTTATTATATTATTGCTGTTCAAGATTTAAAGCTATTATTTGAGATGTATTATCCGAGCTAATGGCAGCATTGCTATTATTTCTTTATTGATTGCATCGTTACATGTTTTCATTATTTAATTAAATGTAACATCTCTAAAAAATTTATATAAAAAATTTCTGTTACGAAATTTTCACCGTCTACAGAACTCTCGAGGCAATTCGTATAAATTTATGAAATAAAACGCGTATAAATTTATGAAATAAAAATTTCATACGTTTATATTCTTCATTTATTGTTAAATGTGGTGCATGAGATTCTTAGCCTACGATAATACTGTGAATGTAATTAGTGTAATAAGATTCAATGACAGATCGATCCATTTAATATTAAATGCGAAACGTGAAAATGAATCTAGGGATATCATGAAGTTATACGTACATAAATCCATGCATGCATAGTCGAGGTATTGATGATAACTCGACCACAATTAACACGTGAAATATCGTGGAAGCGATCGCGCGAAAAATAGAATTATTTCGTTATGAGCAACCGGATGGATTAATAAACGTGCGAGTGCAGCAGGGAAAAATGCCGAGCGTTAAATTGTTAGTCTGTTAAATTAAATCGTCCACGCGCTACAACGGAACGTTATAAATTCTATTCCTGTGGTGCGGGGACGTATGTGTCGACTGTAATTAAAATTCATCAACAGCACGCTGCTTGTCACGCACGGCATTTTCTATTTTAATTCAGGTGTCATTATTAATCGTGCGCCACGCGTATTGTTTGGTACAATTGCGAAATATTTGAAGTAATTAGTCATTTGTTATCATTTAAATCGGCGGTAAACTTTCCACCGATGGGACAAATGCACGTAAAGATATCTTATATTGTTAAGGAGCATCATTCTAATGTTTATTAATCATGGAAAGTTACAAGAATACAACATTAAAATAAATCTTTAGTAAAAACCATTTTACTGCGTGCAATTGATTGGTCTGATTTTTTAAATTTAATTTTTAATTTCTCAATATTTATGTTTATACATTATGTTTTTAACAATATTCTAGCTTTGAAACTTTTCGATTCGGCGATTCAAGCAGAAAACTGATGAAATATTAACTACCGCTTTGTAACACACAGTTGACAGTTTACGCACAATGCAAGCACTTATCTCAAAAGGCTGAAAGCTTTTGACGTTTTTCTATTGAGTGGATTCCATCTGCGAACGGAAGAGATTACTTGTGCGAAAATGTGGCTGCCGAATGGTCTGAAAAAAGCCTTTGCGATAGATGTGCACGTGTGTTCAACAATAGCGACACATTTTCGATAGGCTGAAACAAATTAAAAGACAAAATCTTTACTCAGAGTGATTTGCTAAAATATATTTAAATATGTATAGATACGCGTATTTAATTTTAAAATGTTTCTTAATAATTTTAACTATTTCAATTTTATTAATTTATTTTTATTACGTTCAAAGAATATTGTAAACGACATACTTTTGATATTATATTTTACAACAAGCTGACTTTTATAATAAATATTGAAAAAGTTATCTCATATTTCATGGTGGAAATGCTACTATATTTATATATTTTTTAAAATTTATTTTCTAGATTTCTAATAAATACATATAATAAATATATATCTTATAAATATATGACGTATGATATATAGATAAGCTCTTTACAAATTAAAATCAGGAGACTGCCCTTTTTTCGAATTTTGCGAGCGAGAAAAGGAAATAAAATTATCCAAAGTATTATAACAAAGTATTATAACAAACTATCACGAATCGCGAAAGTTCCATTTCGTGCTAAAGTCAGTATGCACCGATGCAAGTCGAACACGTATCAAATTTGAGATTGGCGAACAGGGCATTAGTTTCCGGCGAACAAACTCCTTTCGGTATAGAGCATCGTGACCATTGTTCACGCGCTAGATATCTGCAGAAAGCTCCTGTGTCCAAATATCGTTCATTATTCCAACAATTGTCTAGTAATTCGCGAGAGTTGTCGCAACGGGTTTAACACTCACAGTCAGATGATGAATGTCATTCCAAATCGCAATATCGAATAACTGTATAAAAAACGAGTTGTCAGCTTTCTAATTCGAAAAACGGAAATCGTCAAAAATATTTTTTAATGATCAAATGGTTGCGCGATGCAATCTGTTAAACTCTATAAGGACCATTTGTGTCAACATTACTTGAGCTAAAATCGAAATAAGAATTTTTCTCGAACAGAGAGAAAAAATGTGCTATAAACTTAAAAGGAATTACAAAATATTCAAATTCGTTTACTATTTATAGCAAACATATTTGACAAATATTTTGCATTTGTTGCAAATAATTTTTATAGAAAGTATAAAAAAGAATAAATATTTGTTACACCTGCAAATAATTTACGATCCCTATATGTGCAAATAAATTTGCTGTCATGGCGTAGGATTAGCGTTTATAGCAAATTTTTTCTGTGTGTAAGGTGGAATGCTCTAGCATTTATTTTTCACTGGTAAATAATTAAATTCAGTAATCTGTGAACCTGATAGTTTACAGATTACCGATCTGACATAATATATGCATGCATACCATAAGATATGTCAATCACCTTTGAATATCTATTCAATTATTCAACATACGCCAACTGGGGTCGCCACGACTTTCTACAATAAACAACGAAAAATCCAAAAAAACAGGGCGAATGTCAGCGTGATAGTTAATACGCAATCTTAAATCTTTAATCCAGAAAATAGAATCTTTATTCCAAAAAATAATAGTACGTTTCAGTTCACTTTGGAACCATTCTCAGCAATACAATTTCAAAATATCAATCACTTTATGTCCAAGAAAAAAATCACCATCAGATTAACAGATTTGATGTTGTAATTTATTCGAAACATTAAAATTATGTTATAAATATTTCTATCCAATAACAAGTTACAAATTAATATTAAAAATTGGTGAATTAACCCAAGACATAGAAGGAATTCTATAATAAAAGTTCGTAGGATTTGTCTTCGTGGTTCTGGAATCTCGTTTTTCATCTCATCGCGTCGCTAGCGAAACATCCATCATATGGATCGACGCGTAATCGTCGTCGCGGACTTGCGACAAGCCAAATCGATACCCGTCAATCCCCAATGAGCGGCGATCAAACCATTTCAGCGACCTCATAAATAATGAAACGCATGTAGATGCCACCATCGTGGTAAACCGTTGTGGCGAATTTGCCGGTTTTACATGCTAACGATATACGATAACATCTATATCGCATTCTCTTCCGTTCTCGTAATCGATTAAAATATCGTGCGATTATCTTGCGCTGCTTATTTAAGATCGTAAAAATAGTGTATTACACGTGATAACAACTTAACTCGTAAATAATCAATTACTATTATAAATTTAAATCTATCTATTGAGAGTTCAATATTATAGTATTTAGCGAACAAAAAAAATATGATCTATATACGGAATTTTGCTGAAGTATTTAAAAATTTAGATAAATATAGATTTGAATATAATTGATCCGTCAAAATAATATAGAAAATTTCAAGCATGATGATAATGGCTGCATGAAGCTTTGACAGTCTAATTTGAGAGCATTCTATATAATTATTTTAATAGTTCAATAAATTCGTCTAATAAATTAAAATTATTTTCAAATCTATACGCTTTAGCTAAATTTTTAAATACTTTAACAAAACCGTTCTTTCTATATATATTATTGCAGCTTGTACAAGAAATTGATAATAAAAGAAAATTGAATAAGGAAAAGACATTTAGAAGTCGGGCGGAAATTGATGCGCAAAATGAGAACTTAGTATTCAAAAACTAATAGTCTATAATTTATCTCGAGCTTATATGTTTCGAATCCATTTTGACCCTTCTTCAGAGCGTACATAAAAAAAATTGATAATATCTGCTTTTTGCGTATGGAACAGTATAAAATATAACTAAAAAAAAAAATATGCTGCCAATTATAACATTGTACATTTATAACATTTTTGAAACAGAATCAAAAATATTACAAATATAAAATGTATTCGAGTATTTCTTTAATAAAGAGAATTTTATATTGTCTCACCAATAACGTAGTATTTGCAATTTATGATATTATTATATAATGAAAATGAAAAGATTGTCCAAAAAAATATATGAAATTTATTTTACTAAAATTTAGATTTATAAAAAGAGAAAAGAGAAAGGAAGGTAGAAAAAAGAGAAAAAATACGTGTAAATTGTACACTGAAAAAAAAGTCTAGTTATAGCTATCAAATATTGAGTAAAATAGTTTCAACTAAATGTTGAGGTTATTACCAACGGTAATACTTACTATATATTTGTAAAAGTAAACTTATGTTTAGTTATATTACCTCAACATTTAGTTGAAACTATTTCACTCAATATTTGGTAGCTATAACTAGACTTTTTTTTCAGTGTATAAAATACCATTAATTCTATAAATGTATATTAATATGAGATATTTTCGAATTTCAAGTACGTAGTTTGCATACTTATGTATATATACTATATATTTATGTAGAAATTCTGTGATTAAGCAAAATTTTCTTCTATACATTTGCATTAGACCACGCGAAATGTTCGCGGCTTTTGACACAAATTTATTATATACTGTACTAATGCTTAATAGGCATCACTAATAACGACCCCATAGTAGACGCATTAAGCATATCGTATGACAACTAACGGATAACGCTGTCATGTAACAATTCATCATAATGCGAACATTACCCGAATTAGATCATAATAAATATCTCATTCCTATCAGTTGTAGAATCACAATATGGGTGCCTTCCATAATTATCATTATAAGTATCATTCTATCTTTGTTACTCATGGAAAGAAAGATAAAACGACATTTCTGTCGACTTATCACTAAATGGAATTTCGACGATTATCAGTGCGCATATTATCATAAACAAAGTATATAATTAATGTTTAATTTTATTTAGCAATTATATATTATAAAAAAAAATATTAAAACAATATTTGTTAAAAACCTTATTATTTCTAAAATTAAAAAGAAGGAATTCCTTTGTGTGTTTTATGAAAGAGATAAATATTTACACATGAAGGATAAATTATATGAAAAATTTTATTAATTATGACAAATTTTATAAACAATATATATAAATCTGTAGTTTATATATTATTTGTCATAACACAAATACGTAATCAAAATCGATTAAATTATCTATTAGAGTATAAAGTACCTCGATAACGTACATATGTCTTGACATACATAGAGTTTATACGGTTCAAACGTCAAAGTGCTTTTGATCCGTGCTTGAACACAATTGGGTACGTCAATACAGCATCGATCGAGACCTTTGGTGGGATAATCAATCTCCATCAACGGTTCATCAAAAATCAATTGTTTTTACAGCGCCAATGTTGTACATTAATGCTCTCAGCACTGAACGTTCAGTTCTCTTCTAGTAGCTACCTTAGGCAGGAAACTCAATTTGCAAAATGAAATTCATGGTTGACCGATGATGATCGTCGCGAGATAGGAGACAATCAATCCGCTTGATGCAGCACTACCCCGCGGGGTAGATCGCTATTGCTGGTGGCTGACCTCTGATTCACTAGCACACTGCGTGAATTAGTCCGTGGCGTTTGTTCGCAAAGGTATCATCCAATCATGCGAGTGCATCATACGCCGCCGCGATATGCGTGGCTAAGCCACCCACCTAAATTGAGCTTTCTATCTTTCATTGCCTTTTAATGGATATACTGAACGTTGTCTGGATTACTTGTCTCTTTGATTTCTATACATTGTTAAATACGCCATCGACTGACCACTTAATAAAACTTTTAAAAAATAAAATTAGGAAATGAGGAGACTTAAAAAAATTTTTTGAATGTGTGCTAAATTATTTTGCGTTATAAATTTTAATCACGACAGAAATATGTAATACAAAAAAAAAATCTCTCTTTTCTAGATTTATTCTATAAAACGCTATTACTAATAAATTTTTATATTGCTTAAAAAATGTCTAAAATTCAATATTATAAATATATTTTTATATTATTTTATTAAATAGATTAAGAATTAAATGCGTGGAAAGAAAAGTAATTTAATCGGATTCTTAAAGAAATTATTTCTTCTTTTGAAAAGAAGTCGCGAATCTCCACCTCTTAAGCCACGTTTGTCCGCATAAAAATTAATTTATACGAATTCAATACAGCTTTCGTGGTAAAGAAATTCAAACTACAGTGCACAGAAAAGTCTTTAGGAGGAGGAAGAGATCTAATAATTTTGCGTTTGGCTGCCGTTTTCAACGCGCGCTCGGAATTACGCTCCGGAACTCTGACGGCGCATTAAATAGCCGGCGGACATGTTCGCGCGCAAAACAATGAGAGACTATAGAGATCGTTTGCGACACACACGTCGACCAACCGGGGATTTACGATGCTGTGGGTGCTTTCCCTAGTCTTTGTTCTAACACGACCAAGACGTTACAGGCTCTCCCGGGCCAGTATTGTAGCGGCACGAGCGTTGATGCTTGAGAACTTCCGGTACTAAACATTTATAACGTGTTCCTGAATTTAAATATCCTCGTGATTCAAAGTTTATGTAAATTAGTCAATTCGCCGATCGTTATATATACAATGTATATTTCGGTAATTTCGAATTTAAGAAACAAAGTAGTGATATTGTTTTAAAAGAAAAGTTATTCTAACATATTTGTCATTCTTTATTTTTTAATACATGAATAATATTTAAAATAAAAACTGATAGTATCAATAAAAGATTTTCAAGCATTAATATACTTTTATTTGACTAAAAAAATATCTGTATATAATTTCAACTAAATACTATTATTTCAATAATCTTTATAAATTTATTTGTTAAAGCTAGAAGATTGGAGATGTTTAGAGCCATTAGAATTTTTTAAATTACATAGATTAGAGATTGACGATTGAGAAAGTAAAATGTCAGTTTACGACAGCAAATTGCGTTAAATTTGCGTATAACAAACATGCAACTACAGGTTGTACTGTTTACGTTGCAGGTGTCCTGGATGCGCAAACGGGACATGCACATCCTGAGTGCGGGCATCTTCATGTATACGTCGGACCTGAGGTTCCAGGTGATCCATCCGGACAAGTCGGAGAACTGGACGCTGCAAATCAAGTCGCCGCAGCAGCGCGATTCTGGCGTGTACGAGTGCCAGGTCAGCACCGAGCCGAAGATGTCGCTCAACTATAGCCTCAACGTGGTTGGTGAGTACCGCTTGTATTATTTACTCGTCTAGCCTAGTTACGTAAATTACGGCCTTGACTTGATTCTGTTCGAAGTCTTCTCTCGAATGAGAGACGAATGTTACGGCCGCTTTTCGATCGGCTGCTGTCTCGGAGGAAAGACTGTTCACGACACGAGCCGGTTGGTACGATCGAATGGGTTAAAGTTTAAACGCTTAAGTGCTCCGTCGTGGGATTATCCTCTCGATGTCGCATCGTGTTCTAAAATCCCCGTCGTTTGAGGATTAACGAGTTGCAACTCGCCATCGACATTGAGATTTAACGATTATGAAAAAAAGCTGCTATCATGAAATTTTTTAGTACGTGTAGTCTAATTGATCAATTTAACCAATTCATACTTTTTAACATTAGAAAATTCTAAAGAAGATGTATTATATAAAATTGATCCAATTGATATATCAATATTGATCAATATTATATTTACATAAAAATAAACAATGATATTATAAATTTTATAAATATTAATATTTTTATTTTAGTACCTTAGGTTTTTTAACGTATATCGTTCGTACATTTGATACATATATATTACGCTGGCATTTGACTGAAGAATATTATTTTGCCAGTTCATAATGTTTGACATATTTATAGCATTTAATATTATTTCGATATTATTAATATGAAAATGGTGATAAATAATAAATTACTCAATGATGATGCGGAAATTTCTCAATAGTTATATCGTGTGTGAAAATTGATCTCGATTCCATCACGAATGCCGATTGCACAATGCAGCTGGCGGTGACATGTACAATTACATATTCATGCAGACACCAGCGTGTCATCAAGTATCATTTTGCATCTCCTTGTCTATAAAATCTATTGCACTGTTACGAGGCAGATGTGTTTTCCCATGGAAAATAATGTTTTATAATTATTTGAAATAAATTAATGCGTTAATTTATTAATTTATTTATCGTGACATTATTGGATGTACTTGTCGGTTGTGTTTGTGCGATTTGCCTTCGCAAACAACGAATAAAAATGTAATTTTCTTGGCTGCGGCAAAGATACAATGAGAGCACTATTCGTGTCTTCTTTAAAGTTGAAGGCAAGTACGCCGTAAGATTTAGTTAGGCGAAGTCTCTGTGATCGTTTTTTTTTACGTTCGTGAATCTTTCAGCAGTTTCTGAGAACATTAGGGAAAACGACAACGATAACGCACGACTTCCGTTTCTTCCGTTTGCGAACGTCGTCGACCAAATAAAAAGCAACGAGGGTAGGCAAGGGAAGACGAGTTATTTTGCCATTGAAAGTTGGAGCTAAGATACACTATAAACAACGTAACTCTGTACATGCAATCCGAAAGAATTTCATATTGGCATAACTGCTGCGCTGAAAACTCAACATTTTCGCTGCTATACAATTCGTGATCCTCCTTAAATAAACTTTCATGATAAACATCCGCTATTCTGAATATCGGTGCGATATTCTATATATGTACTTCACACTCCTTCGTTTTACACGAAATTAATTGTGCTTGTTTGCCATATGACAGTTTTTATCATTTCCGTAAATAAACAAATACTCAAAGAAAGAATAAACTATAACTTATGTGAATTCGAAGCGAAATATATTAATTTTTGTGAGATTTTTCACATATTTCGCTTGTAATATCTTTATAAGAGATAGACAAGAAATTTTTAATAAAATTAGACGAATCTAATTTTGTATTTTGAAATTATGAAATTTCTGGATTCTGAAATGTTTTACTTTTCATATCTCTAAATTATTAAAATATATTTTTTTTAATTTTTTCAATTCTTTTTAGTCTCGGAATTGTTCGATTCTTAAAATCTTACTGTTATATCACGAAGTTCTTGATATCTAAAATTTTTCGATTTGCAAGATTTTTCAACTTCTATATAGATTTCGCTGCCAAGATCTATATAAGATCGTCGTCTTAAAATACGGAGAAAAACTTTCTAGTTTCTTTCAAAAGATGTAAAACACCGATAAAGTAAGCGACTGAAACTTGTTGAAATGGTAGTAGTACGAAATGAGATGGTAGAAGGAAATGATAATTTGTAGATTACGAAAGCGGGGCGGGATATTAACAAAAGAAATGTAAAAAAAAAGAAATCGTTCTTTTTCTTTGCATTGTCCAGTTTTGTCATTTTCTCGCGCAATGAGTAAGATTAAAAATCAGCATGGAATTATTCGCTTCTATTTGTGATGTAGGACCACTACCGTTGATTTTGGGCTCTGCATAAAGAGAAGAATAAGTGATAGTGAGGAACGGAGAGTATACGAAGCGCTGCAGAACGTAAGAGTTCCGGCGTGTTCGATAAGCGGCTTGGAGGAAACACGTCGACGAACCGAGTCCTTTTCAACCCCCATACCCACCCTTATTCTCCCCTTTTTATGTGCTACGAGCGCATCGATGCAGGTGCATCTACTCCGTCTAGATCGTTTATGTCTGGTAACGGGGAAGGTTGGCGCGAAATAAATCGTCTTTCTTTTGCACGTTCTCTCATTCGTAAAATCGTAAAACATGAAGTCGACGGCGAGATCGATTTTACAAATCCATTCCGCAAAAAGCTAGAAACGCGGGAGTCCCTACTGACTGTCGATCGAAATTTCCCATTGGGGTAACTTTGGAAATTCGTGGAAGGGGAAAGGGTTGTTTTCTGATAGATCTATGAAGATTGTCGGTGGTGAGAATCGATAGAAGTGTCAGCAAAAGTAGAACAGATTGATTGAAAAATAACGCAACGAAATAACTTTAATAGAATGTGATAAGAAAAACTATCTTGTGACAAATGAGACTTTCACGAAAAGTAATTTATAATAAGCTGTTTAAAAAAATATAAGAATTTCTATTAGAGAGATTAATATTAATAATATTTATTTACTTGTAATCATATTTCTTCTCGCTTTTATCTTTTTAGCTAATTGAAAGAAACGTTGGAAATAATTTGTTTGAAATCTCGTGATTTTTATGTAAAGTTGCTGAATACAAGAGATTTGGCATAAAATTCCTGCTGGCATAATTCCCGTTTTTGCCTTCGAGTCGAAACGTGTCCTACAGAGAATAATTCACGTACCAAAATTCGCAAGGATAATAAAATTCTGCTAGCGGGTGGAACTCCAATCTCACCACTCTGGCATATATATTCTTGACTCAGCATTTTTTTACCGCAACGTGTTTTCGCCTAGCCGAGCGGCGTAAATACATCCGAATTAACCACTAATGCATTTTTTGCCAGTTATGCGTTTGTTAAACGTCTCGTTCTGGTTCCGTCAAATAAATTCGAACTCATTTTTCGGATTCTAGTTTCGAATATCAGTTGGTCTTGCGTAAGCTCTCACGAGATTATATTGATTCGAAGCTCAAATTACATTCATTTCGGTAGTAGAATTCGAGAGAATACAATGCCACTTTGTCATCATTGGATAAATGTAATTATGATTTTATTAAGTTTATTACAGTTTTCGTAATTTATTACGAAGTATCGGCTTAAATGACATATAAAATGAAACCATCAACATTAACAAGCTAGTTAACTAAGTGCTGCTGAAAATGGAATTCTAATTCTCATTAATTATATATGGAATATATATAATATCTATGTATATCCTATATGCATGTATACTATCATTTATTACAAAACATATTAACTCTATGAATCTGTACCATTTGGTACTGCATATGGAACAACATTGTGGTTTAAATCTATCCTAGTTCACGATATGGTATAATACATTCCACGCCGGTTGTTGCGCGATGGCACGTTAATGAATGCGCTTCGGTTGACGTAATCAGCAACGTAATTGCAAATCCGACGAGTGAGTGAAAATGATAATTGGCCGGCAAAGATTTGCCAGGCAACAGTGGTGTCAACAACCGGAGCTATAACGGAACACGATAAACAATGTATTCAGTCAAATATCGATATTCTCGGTATGTATTTCGTGTTCCATTATTATTATTGACGATGATAAAGATCGATGTTTCTTTAACAGAAAGTAGATATGTGGCAAATGTTAAATCGTTTCTAATTCTAATCATAGAATTGGCACAATTTGATATTTTTAAATTAAACTTGGGAGAATTGATTATTCTCTAAGTATATTACTAATATTCTCGGGAAATCAATATTTTGTCTTGATACTAAAACACAATATTTTTTATTTATATACGTTGATACAATTGATATATATGAAAATATGTTTTATATGAACCTTAAACCATTTTTAATAGAATTGACTTGAATAACTCGCTGTTATTTTTAAATTAAATTTTATAGAGAATTAATCATTCTTATTATTATTAATATTCAGAAAATCAATATTTTGTTTTGTCACTCTTAATACTAAACCATAATATTTTTTATTTATTATTACGCATTGATGCAATAATGCAATTGGTATATATGAAAATATGTTTTGTTACATATTATTTCCTCACACTTCAATTGTCATAATTTTTAATAAAATTCTGTATTGCATTATTGCATTATGTATTATATGTTAAGATCTCATATTAATAGTTCTAGAAGCTTTGTGAATGTTTCATTCAGTGAAATAGCCACGTCAGCAGCATCCTGTTAAATCGGTACGATGAAAGGCATAAAAATATGAATAAAATAGTATAATTACATGCAGAGATATACCTTTATTAAGGGAAGGTATATGTATAAAAGTGTAAACAATATAGCGAGTGGTTATATACGGTGTTATTTACTTTCATATTTACGTTACCTTGCTTTGGAAATGAGATACAAACAAACATTGTCATTTTTTAAAGAGAATGGTAAAAACATTTCTTTCTAATCAAAATATTCTGATTCAAAAATTTAAAATTAAAATTTCCAGAAAAGAAAGGCTACAAATCAACGCAAGGTGTAAAATTCTAATATATAATTAATCCATCTTTAATATTTATCAAATTAATTTAAACATACAATCACGTTTAATTAGTCAAAATTATTGTGTTTTACACTGAGGATGACCTAATGGAGGTTGAAACGTTTGTATAATTGTATGTTTAAATTAATTTAGTAAATATTAAAGATGGATTAATTATTTGCGTTGACTCGTAGCCTTTCTTTCCTGGAAATTTTAATTTCTTTCTTTAATAAAATGTATTTTTAAATACAATTTTTGTTATTTTTAATACAAATTTATTTAAAGCTTGTAAGTCGACCATAATTTAAAACACTTTTAAAAAGCAGAAAACAATAAAATATTAAATTAAAATTTTTGGATAATTCTATTTTTGAAAGAAAAGAATAATTACTCGTTAGAAGAATTTTAAAGCATGAGAATAAATGAATTTTTATTATACCTATTCGCGCTATTGAGTATACTATTATACAATAAAAAAAAAAGAATGCATGAACAAACACAATGGGCCCAATTGTGAACTTATAGGTCCCACCGTGGAGATTTGCTTTAATCAGACTTTTAATTAAGAGGGATATAAGTCATTCTTTGCCGAGACAAGAATGCCAAGCACGGCGCAATCATAAATAAGACCGTGGACAGTTGGCGTTATAGCCACCGCCCGTCGCTGGACAGTGATTTTTATATATATATATACATGATTCACATACTCTTTGTGATTTTACTTCCGCAACGTTATATTTAATGTAATTAAATAAGGAAACTTGCATAAAACCGTGCTCTTAGAAGCTTTTTTGCAATAATTTATATATACGAGGTACTTCATTAGTATCGTAAAATATTTTTATAATGAATTCCTTGACAGAACTTGAGATTAATTTTTCCTTAATTAAGTTTGATCGAACGCTCATTTATCGAGGAACTGTTTACTTATTACTTAAATCAATGTTTGTAAAAGTGCTTGGAATAGTCTTGTTTTTTACGTCATAAATTAAATTTTTTAAATGTTATAAAATAAAAGTTATATAATAAAGTATAAAAAGTTTATTAAAATTAAAAAACTTTGCCCCTGTACGTTATATTTTGTTTGTGTATGTATATTGTATTAGCTTAAATTCTGTAACATTTAATTTGTCGAAAGCTTTGGGACTTACTGTAAAATTATTTGAAGAAATTTTTAGTTATATCTTTGCTAGTGAAAAACGACTGCAAATTCTCAAGAATCTATCACCGAATCATTATTTCCTAACGAGATATTCTGTACACATATATTCAATGTGTGCAAATGCGCGAAGGGAGTACGACGTGCAGAAATAATTACTCCCTGATGTTTTCATTATCGTTGCAATATTCCCACGCCATTGCATCTTTCACTTCCCCGTTCTCGCTTCTTTGCACGTAATAACCGCGTATTTCGGAGGCAGGCTTTCGCGTTTACGTAAGCCAAAATATTTCATCTTACGCGAGACGGAGAGAGCCTTTATGTCAAGATGCAAGGGCGTCCGCGTTGTGAAAGGAGTTCACGGGAATCCGCGGAATAATTCGTGTAAAACTTGAAGAAAGGTAACTATGGTGAGAACTTTGCAGGAACCTTCGAAATAGAATACATATAATATAGAATATTATTTTAATTATACGTCACAAGTCTTTTTATTTCATATTTAATGAATTAATGATTTATAATCTCTGCGCAACGCAGAGTGTAAAAATAATTACAGACAATATTAAACAATATTAAGATACTTATCAATGTATGATACAGTAATTAATTACATGCATTAATGAAAGGTTTTGATAAATTATACACATACGATAATTAACTTAACAGTTTAAATTGTCCATATATGTTTACATATTGATATTTATGAATGAAATGGTATGTTTCAAATATTGAGTTAATTGTATAATCTTGTATTTATAATTTTCAATTGTAGAAATTTTCTGATTTGCCAAACTTACTTTTATGATGACGTAGATATAAATAGCTTTTGATATTAATTAAATTGCAACGTCATATTCGTTTTGAAATATGTATACATCGAAATGCGTTAATATCGCAACAGAATAATATTTGTTTATTTGACGTTAAGCCACGCAGATAAAATTGTGGTCAGTCTTCGTTTGTAATAATATATGCCGCGACCGACATGATACGATGAGTGAAATGATAGAAGACAGAAAATAATATTAAGCGGCGTCGGAATAACGATCGTTATTATTCGTGCAATTAAGTCTCATTGTCACGATTGGTCACACTTGGCTACAATATGGGAGCGAATGACACGCGTTAACGCACTGACGGCTTAATTGGTTTCTCCCTCCTTTCTACTACAGTCGTCCCTAGCGCAGCCAGGCATCCACAAATCAATTGCGAAATTCGTGGCCATCATATACAAAGCAATACGATCCTTCAAAATCGATATAGACGAATATCTATGTCGGATCGAATCACTTTTTTATGTTATTTTTTCTTTTTTCTGTATGACTTTCAAGCCCCAAAATTGTGTACGAGCACCATCATTCAACAGAAGTTTCCGTTTAAATCCAACGTTCGTCTTCCTATCAAGTTGTCCCTGTCAAAGTAAAATAAAATGCAACATAATTTCTTGTCAATTACCATATATGTACATATCTAAAAAAAAGTTCAGATTTTATTATGTAATACGCATTAACTTTGAATGCTTAATTACAAACGTATTTTTTTATTTAACTTAAGTTAATTATAATAAATATTTTAAAGATATATTAAATTAAAATAGTATTGGCATCATTTCAAATCATGTATGTTTCATCGAATGTTCCTGCTTGTAATATATACAATATCGGTCAAACAAATTGTTATTTTGATAAATACTGGAAAATTGTTCTGTTTCGTTTTATTTATTTTTTGCCTATAATACTTTTTACAAAAAAATATATGACTTCAATTTATGATAGAATTTGCAGTCATAAACTAGTGTTTTTTCTTTATTTTATTATTTCGACTTGTAATATGCATGACAGAATAGAATTAATTGTAGTATTTATGCACATAAGTTTTATTAAATATTTTAATGTTGTAATCCATCTTAGATAATTTATAATTCTAAGAGTTCTAGTTCACTTTAAATGTTTCTCTAGTTAACGTGTGACACTCTTGTTCCGAACCCGTCAATTTCCATCGCGTGATCACGACACGATGCAGTATCCAGGGAACATGATACGAGTATTTGTCACTCTTATGGCAATTATGGTCTCTCCTAGGATCGTTCATCTCGTTATGATAGTTAGATTATCTCCGTCCAACCACAAGATACATGTGCAGATCTATAAGCGGCGATATCTCTCCGTATCCAAAGCGACCCATTTCAATCCCCTTTCCTCGCAAATTTGTCTCGCTGGGATTCGGGTGAACCAACATAGCCAGGACTTGCTCAACCATTGTGCTAAATGGACCATGTCATCTAGAAGTGAACCTTTTAGAACACCAGGCGCCTTTTATGCGATATCTCCTGCATTACGTATCTTACTAAAACGCTTATCTCACAAAAATTTTTATACGAGCTCATAATAAAATACTTTAGATACTGATTTATGTTATATAAGATATTTTACATATCTTATTTACATAATATGTATTTTACATGATATCTTATTTTATTACGATAGAGATTTATTACAATTATTAATAAAATCTATATTTTTACTTGAGCTAATCGATTAAAAAAAATTGTTTACTACACATTTATGTGATTCGTAATAATTTTTAACTCACATAGTTGCTGACTTTGCAACGACGCTTTGTGTTGGTAATCGTTCTAGAAATTATATCCTTTATGATCATAAAGTACTATATAGCACGTGAAAATGTAAAGTAGCTACTTATGTGAAAAGACACCAAAGCATTAAATGCGAATAATAGCAAATCTTTCCCACTCGGATTAATAGCATACGATTCCGTGAACTGCACTTTGCAAGTCATCAACAGCCGTGTTCGAGTTTGCGAGTCATTACAGATCTTTGACGATCCTAGTAGCAGTCGCACAATGCCCCGAGATGATTTCCTTCCAGTCTTGAATCGCTCAATTTAGTCGGCAGCCGCGACGCTTTAAGTTTCCAGAAACTCCCTAATTTACGCCGGCGTATTTATCTGCCGTTGCAATTAAGAGAGTTGCAATTGCACTTCGCCGATCCTGATCGCTCGTGTGCCAGTGCAGCGAAATTAAACGTCGTCTCTTAAGTTGCGTCTGTTGCGACGATATTTGTGTGCGCCGTATTATAGTATTCTACTTTAAGTTTGCCTGGGATGACCCAACTTTTCGCGAGGTTGCCCTAGAATGCTCGAACCACCAAGGATTGGGTAATGGCTAATTATTTCACGGGTGGCTTGTGACAGATGATATCGCGGGAAACGGAAGCTTCTGCTGACGTTCTTAAACACTTGTAATTAAACCGATCTTGATTAGACGAAGATCTATTGCTATCTTATTAACCGCTCGAGTTTAGTGGAAATTAACGAATCTTTTCGTGATCTACGGGAAAGGTTTATTAGAAATGTTAACTACAAGTAATTAACCCTTACCGTACTAATATGGGTAACTAGTGACCGAGCGATTCCTGCTCGTGCAAGTTTCTTTGAGTTTTTTTTCGGTAATTATAAATTATACTATTTTATTATTATATTTTCCAAAATAAAGAGTTAATATTTATTCTAGAAAGTTGAAAATATGTTGGTGAATTTTTAGAGATTTTTTTAATTATTTTGAAGAGGTGAAAAAACGAAGAGATTTGAAGTGACTCTTGATGGTATGGATGAGGCACCAAATTGTAGATGGTACGGTAAGGGTTAATGGATATACGTCGTCTTTCAACCATGCTTCCCAATTTTATTTTTCAAAATAGTAGAAATATTTGTATGAAACATAATCATAAATATTTCAACAAAATTAATTTCGTAAACTGTTCCTTCATATCATGAATGACTTAAACATTTAATCGCGTGGAATAAACACGTGTGTACCATTCGCGGCTCTGCAACTATCGTTATCGCGTCTGGTAGATTAGGTTTCATTCATAGCATTCCCGTCAAATTTGCTATAAAATTACACACGCAAATAAACGTTTGTTGTCGTGAACGTTTGTGTGAAATTTCGTTTGATTTCACCGTACAGTACACGTTGCGGTTATTTTATACAGAGTAAGCGTGCTGCAGAATATCTTATCAGTACATAATAAATTGTACAGCCGAAATAAAACGGACGGCAAAGTAAATTTCAAATCGATTTCTCGTCGATTGATAAATCATTACTGATCAACTTTGCTGAATTTGCAAAATATAAGATAATTAAGATTAAGTTAATATGTGTACGTGACGAACATAGTCGATCTTATATGGAGAGCGAGTAAATTTCTCGATAGGCTTTTCCATTAGCATAGAATATGAAGTTAAGCTGTAATACTATTCCGTGTAAAGTATTTGAACGACAAAGCACAAAGCAGCTTAAATTTAGTTACCTTAGATGGGAACACCATCTTTCCGATTCACGGCATTTCCTTCACTCAATTTCTAGTAACATTATTTATAGCAACATTATTTATAGCATTTAATCAAATAATTAAAAAAATTTATTTTATTTATATTCATAATAATTCGACCAAAATCGCATCATCGTTTTTGATTCTCCGTAATCTGCAAACTTGTGTGTAAACGTTCCACACGCAATCCAAAACTATTGAGGAAAAATAGAGATATATCTTTCACTAGCATTATCCGAGTAATCCAAATGGATTCGGCACGCTTGTCGAAGCACAAGGAAACAATACGAACGATAGAGCACCAAAATACAAAAGAAACTTATTCGTCTAACGACGGTTCCGAATGAAATCGCTCTACACGTACATACCGCACGATCTCAAGTTTATACGATCGATACCAACCATTATCGATTCATTAGCACTCGGTTGAATAACCGTTACAAATAAACCTGCTTGCGGTACGTAGTAATCTTACGTGTTCTTCTCCCCCTCGAGAAAAAGAAAAAGAAAGAGGCTGTCCGTTTGATAAAGTGCTATCAGCCTCTCCCCTCTGTCTGGAACGGTTCACTGCTTTCTCCAGTTTTCCAATAATTGGGAAGAATTTCTTCGACGACCGATTTACATTAATATCACGACTATCATATTTTTCTGTCATGTTTCATTTTTATTGCCATTACTGGCGGATGTACCGTCTCGGGAATTCATATCGTCGATTTGACAAATTTTGACGATGGAATCACCCAAGAGATGAGAAGGATGTGATACACACAGTTATATAGTTTTATGTATTCGCTGGACAAGTAGTTCCCGTGTATTAAACTTTACTGTTTCAAATGTCGTAATCAAACGTCATCGCGCTGCTCGTAAATTGCGAAGAATTTTTGCGATCTCTTCTCTATAATACGCTTGAGTTTCTGGAGGAATCCTTTCGCATTCGGAATTCATATACCTCTCGATTCAGAATCGACTGTGCATTGATCCGGACTTTTATAATCCTCTCGATTAAAGTTTAGCTTGGATTCGATGAATCCAACATTTACAATCTAGAAGCGTAAGTAGTATTTGGATAAAGTTACAAAAATCTAATAATAAGTACAAAGTAAGTTGTTTGGCTACATTAGTTTGAAACTGTTCCAAAAATTCCGATTGTAGTATTCGCTTCTACAAACTCAAGGCAACTTTGCGCGTTATACTTTTCCGAATTTAAACAAAGTAGGTTTAGTGGGTCATTTGCTGGCTAAAGGTTGCTTGAAGAATCACTAAAGGCGCCAAGCGTCGCTTTTAAAGGAGGAAGTAAAGTAACCATTATTTAAGCGCTTCCCAACCAAATTATTTTCTTTAAGTACGCAATAAAGGGAAACGGACAATTTAGGTAAAACGGCAAACCTATTTCGTGGCTCTTTTTATATTTTTTAGATGGCGCTATTTATTTCTGAATAAAAAATAGTAAAAATTAAATTAAGAACAAAAAATAGTTCATTTACATATTAAAATATCATTGTGTTTTAAGTTATAATACTGGATTGAATTTGTGAGAAATTTCTGGGAAATAAAAAAAAATAAATAGTTTATAATAAAAATTATCAATTTCGACATCATTACACATTGCTGTAATTTAGAAAAAATTCTATGAGTTGCAAAATAGAATGGACTAAATTCTTAAGCTTCTGTCTCGAACAATAACTATTTAAAAATTAATAATACAATAAGAACACACACACATACGTATATAATAAAATAAAATGCGCTTTATATAAATAATATTTTTATTAACGGTATTGTTTGAATAAAAATTAATGATATATTATAATTTTTTTTTTAAAGAACTGGTATACCTATAATGTGCACATGTATTTAATTTATTTTATAAATGTTCCACTTTGAAAGTCATTCACAGTTGACAATTTGTCATATATTTTAGAACAAGTAAAAATTTAGACTTACATATTGTTTCTTAAATATAAAAATTTTTTAAACGTAAAAATATCAAATAATTTCGGTAAAATTTTAAGATTGCAATTTTTTAGTTTTAACAAAATTTTATACTTTCAAAAAATTTAATTGACATTTAATTACAAAACACGTGACCTTGAAAAAGTAATATCCCGTAAAAAAATTAACATATTTCTGCTGAACTGTAAATTATATTACTATTTGTAAATTTTATGGCTCATAATTTTTAGAAAAATGAAGTTTTTGCTCGTCTCACACTGTATAAATATATATCTTGTTACATAGCCGAACGAGAACTTACATGCAATGTAAACAGTACATCGCGTATGCATCAAAAGTCAAATACTTTTGGATTGCAGACGAAACTTGGATCTAGCCGCGCAATCAGGTGCAATTATGATGTAATATATGTATAAAGATTTTGTTTATATATGTGAACACGATCGACTTCTCAAGTTATAAGTATAAATAATTAGCCTCAAAAAATTACATATTATGTGTGACAGGAAATAACATCAAATCGGATATTTTAATGTACATACAAATGACGTTTCAAATGTTTCAAATGCCGCTGATGTCACGCAAGAACCATTTATTTATCATTTGTACGCTTTAATGCATTCGTGGTGAAGAGAAATTTCTCTCATTGGTGCATCGCTCTTGTAATGCGTGACATTTAATAGTAATGAAATATATAACGTGTCGGTTTGCACAATTTTCACCGCGTTTTGCATATTTCACCACAAATTTAACGATATTTTCAGTCTCTCTATGTGTATAATACCATGGAATATTTAATATTCTTATATACAGATAAAATCTTTAGATGTAATCATATACATTTATATACTTAATTTTTATATAATCTTAATTAAGCTTAGATTAAATTTAGATTAAATGCGTGCATTTGTAATTCCCCCCCTCCCCTCTCTCTCTTTCTGTCTCTTCTTCTACCTCATTTCGCTTGCTCTTTCCTCTCTTCCCTTTTCTTTTTTCTTTCTCTAAGATTTCAATAAAATATAATAAATTTTAATTTAAGAACTTAAGAACATATTTAAATACATCATTGTATTATAAAAATATTTATAAAAACGGATGCAATTTAATAAATGGAATTTGTTGAACAAATTAGAAAACGCGGTATTTATACGTATATTAATCCCAAATTTAAATTGAGCTATCGTAAAAAATGTTAAATGGTAATCAATTAGAATTGAAATAGGACATGCATTTTATATAAATAAAAAAAAAATGGAATTTGAATAAAATTTAAAATTCGCAATTTTCGCATGTTTCAAAGTAAAATTAATATAATTTAAATACAAAGGTGGATTTGAATGAAAATTCTGTTTAAATTTACGAAATACCTAAATTGAGATATTTAAATAAATGTATAGAAACGTAATGATATGGTTTATTAATTTTCTAAAAGTGATAAATGAGTATACATACGTAAATAGTAATCAAATTGGCCATTTTGATACATAATCTCGTTGCGATCATCAAAAGCAGCGGTAGTAAATGAAGTTTGGTTGGTAGGGCGTGCTGATATGTATGCGTTAAAAAAGGAAAAATTACAGTAAACTCTCTGAATGGGATCGGCGATAAAGAAGAAACGAAACAAACGGGAACGGTCGACGTAACGAACCGTCAGTGTGCGTCTGCCGCCAACGGCATGCGAATTAATCCGATTGCTACGGTCGCTGTCCGATTATTTCCGGTAATCCCCAATACGCGTGTAATGAACCACGTCGCTCGAGTTTGCACGCTCTAGCGTTAACGAAGGACGCTCCGCGCGTCCCAGCTGCAACCCGCGAACTTCGCTAATTTTGAAGGCTTACGCAAGTGCATCGTGCCACATGTGACTCGAGTCACGCACGATGCTAAAAGACGAACGAGGAATAACTAATTAGCCCAATGAGCGTTTGCGTTTCGAATGCTGCTAGATCAATGTTTATTTCCTTAAATCGCGATTATATGGAGTAGGTATCTACTCGTTTTTCTTTTATCTAATATTAGGCATATATTTTTATTTTGCTTTATTTTTATGTTTAATGTCAACGTTATTATATGTACATTAAAATTTGTTTGTTTTGGCTCGTAGCTATTCTTATTTTAATTTCTTTTATTTTAATATTAAGATGGTTGTATCGCAAAATGACTTTTCTTAAGATTTGTTTGAAGTTTTTACTATTTGAAGATAATGATATTCTTTATACATACGTATCATTTTGAGAGGGGGTAACCAGGCATGTTTAAAAGATAATTGCATTTGAAGTTAGTACTTTTAACGTGTGCTAGACAAGGAGTTTCCTGTGCTAGACAAGGAGCGATAGTATATTTTTAATTATAGCGTAAAAACGGTATTTAGAAATTCGCTCAAAAACTAAAGGACTATAGATAAATATAATACGAATCTCTTCTACACCAAAGAAAATGGGGGGTAACCAGGCAAATATTAATTATAGAACCTTAGAAAATTACTTTACTATACTTCACTAATATCCATTTCGCTTATCAACTCATTTTCAAATACCGGCGCAAATACGGTGGGAAAATAAAAATTACTGTGGGGAAATAAAAATTGTTCAAAAATTGCGATCTACAGCAATTTTTGAACAGTAATTTTTTTTTACCATCGAACGGTGTCCTCATACGCTGGCGCTTCGGGCGATTGCCCCTCTCCCCCTTCACAGGCCGTTCCTGTGCGATACAACCACCTCAACGCGATAACCGATTTTAATAATTAATAGCCCAATAAAATATAAAATTATTGTAATGGTATTTCTATTTTCACACGAACAATAAAATGAGTTTTCGCGTGGCAATTATATCACAATAGCTATTTCGAATGTTTGAAAGGAAATGTAAATTGCTCTTTGTACAGCAACGTCGAGGATAATTATGTTATTATTATGGAATTACGTTCTTGTCGAGTTGAGAGAGATTTTGCTCTATAGGTTAGTAATTTATTGGTGAAATATGGTCACACATCGGGTCGCGACGATAAACGGATTCATATGTGTGTCAAAATGTATCGTTGAATGAACGCTACCATAATGAATGCGGACTGGTTGCATTATAATAAACGTCAAATTACATTTACTTCAGAAGCAAATACTTCAGGATATAATTATCGCGTTAAAGTTACGAACGAGACTGTTTATACGAAATAACATAAGTTGTAAGGAAGTAATATGTAGCTTATGAATAGACGCGCAACTACGCAATCAATTATAATATTAATATTATCAAATATCCCATTTATATATAAATCCCTAGTTAAATAAGCGTTCATCCAAATTAATATTGATTATTTTGCATTAAACTATTATATTCATACATTGATAAACGATTCAAACTTATTTAGCTTATTTATCTCCAAACGAAGTAATATTACCCTGTTAACATACTTTTTTATTTTTAAGTATTATAATAAAATAAGGTTTTACGAATAAAAACCAATTTAATATTAAAGAGCATAAAAAGCCAACGCTGGAAGTTTTTTGCGAAATTATTATAAATTCTTACAGTAATATATACTTTATTATCACAAACGTCTCGACACATTTATCGTGTCATCTTCAGTGTGACATTCAATCATACATGTAAGAAATTGACGATAATATAACTTATTGTAAACATTCTACATTTCATCTAAATTAGTCCGATTTAATCTATCGCTGCTTTATTGCATTATTTTAATGTGAAATTTAATGTGAAACTTATATTATCCTACTTTCGTTAATTACTTGTGAATTCGCTGCTGGATACATTATTCTATAGTTGTTAATATAGTTGATATGAGCGTGTAAGATGATCATAGTCATCCTGTATAAGAGTCCCAATTTTTATACTTATGACCATTTTCATTCTATTGATAATATGACAAATTTATAGATGACGATTTTTCAACAATCAGTATCGATAGATGTTGGTTGAACATTGTTGACCATGAATTTAAGAAATCGAGAATATCTTGCAGTTTAAACAAATTTACAATTTTTATTGTACTCGTCTAATAATCCATTTTGTTTGTTAGAAAATTTGTCTAATACTGTGTTGGATCTTCTTTTCTTCTTAGAAAAACTAAAGTTGTAAAAAAACTACTCCATTATGTTGGATAGATCATATAGTAGATGAATTGCAGAATATTTGCAACAATATCTATCGCAAAGATTTTTGCGGAAAAATATTTCTACGTAGATCATACCATGAAATATATATTATGATCAATATTATTTCTGCTACCATAATATTTGTGTTCTCGTTAATCTGTTGAACGTTTTAAAGATCCGCATGGAAAATGTTTAATCTAACTAAAATAAAAATAATTATACATAAATGCAAATGTAAATAATTTCTAATTTACATTTGCATTTATGTATAATTATTTTTACATTATTATACATATTTGCGTGTTGTGAAATTATTTCATCTGTTATTTTAGTAATATGTTTTGGCAATCTTTATATATTTTTTTAAATAGAAATCGTAATAGTTTTTGGGTTTATAAGTGATTTAAAAAAAAGGAAATTCTTTATTTAATGAAATGATTCTATTTTGTTTCTTTTGTAAAATGTAAAAATTTGATAGAAAGAAAAAGAGAATGAGAGGGGGAGAGGAAAGTGAAAGAAAGTGAAATAATAGTGAATCAATTTATATGAATACTTCTACGATCAAAGTAATGTAAATTTTATCTTTTAAACGCTAAACTTAATATATGTATGTGTATGCCGTAATAGTCCATTTATCGAAATTAACTTGCAATGTAAGAAACATAATGTTCGATTTACATGCACATTTATTTAAATATTTCGGCAGCGCACGATGCTCTTCCTACGCAAATAGCATTACATATATAGAAGCTCGCTGTGCATTCACATGACGAATTTCGAACTGAAATTGAAAATGTCGTAAGTCGCAATTAGTTGCTGTTATTGATCAAACATTAATTTTTTACTCTTATGAATAAATAATAATTATTAACTTGCATTATCGATTTATGATAATAAATATCTATATTTATTCGCGCGATTTACTACGGCAATATACAAAAGAAATTACAGACCGTTTTATCGCGACATTTTATAGATAATTCTTTCTTACTATTAATTAAATGCTATTTAATTTTGAATGTATCTTGTGTTGCAAATTGATTTGCTCGTTGATTGAAACATAATTACTTATTGTTTCGAAAAGAGCGAATTATTGGATCGAATGATACAATTGATTTAGGTAACGTATAGCTGCATAATGTAACAATTACTGCATAATGCAGTAATTGTTTATTAATGAGTTTTTTTACGAAATAATGCATATTTGACATCAGGATACATTTTAAGGTATTAAATATTTCATAACGGCAGCCACGCAACGCTTGTTTTTGCTGCACAGCTATTATGACGCATGGTAGACAAAGATCCCTTTGTTTTGCGAACTGCATACAAAACTCGAACGTAATGAGCACGAATGTTCCGGATTTGTCGCATTACTTTTCAGAACATCATCAGCGAGTAGTAGGAGACTATTCATTTTATCAACAATTAGTCCATACTTCAATATCAACTTCTGCGATCAATAAAACAACTCGTAAATATGTGTAGTGATTAGTTATCGAAGCAAGATCTTAATTTATTCGAAATACAGGTTGAAAAGATAAGAAACGGAAATTGTAAATAAGTACGCTGTTATAAAGCGATGATCGTTGCTTTAATATACGAATTCATATATTATACTTCACATCATACATACTTACAATTAATTTTTTTATAGATTGAAATATAATTTAGCTGTTCCTTTTTCGAATAAAATATAGAGCAATACACACCGAAACTCGAGTGATACACATATAAGAGAAAACCGTAATATATCGACGATTTATTAATAATAAATAGACGCCATTAGCATCGAGAGTACAGTATAAAGTATCGCGCGATCGTATAATTAATTATATTTTCGCGAGTGAGTTGTGCAACAAAGGAACTTATGAAGAGGGAAAGGAAGTCTGATAAACATCAAATCATAGCAGAACAATTTATTATTTATTATTTTATTTGTTATGAAATCAATCGGTTACAATCATTATGAAATCAAATAAAAAATGAGAGATAGGTATGTCTATAAATGTAATTGTGAATCTATTCTGGTCTCCTTTATACTTGCACAACGACCATATAGCCTTAATGATATTAAAAGTTACAAAATATGCCCACGAATTTACGGTTTTTTATACACTTGGCGTTTTTTACATGCGATATGTTATAGTTTATACTAATATTTAACTAAATATATACATATAATTATTAAATATAATAATTATTAATATGAGAAAAAAAATAGGAGCCGTTAGTAAGCATGTAAAATATTTTTTGTTACATTTTTAACTGGATATATATATATTATTATAAAAAAAGAAAAAGAATATTAATCATTAATATGTATGTAAAATTTTTTTGTTTTGCGTAAATTTGACTATGAGACATTTTTCCTCATTGCGCAGCCGAAAATATACACGAATTATATATTATAAATTGATATCGGGAACATCATCAAATGTTTTATTAAAAAGAAAATATATGAATAAGTTTAGAGAGACAGAAACTGACAGATATTATTTAAAATGCAATTTATTAATTCGGTAAAAGTTCAAATTAATAATCATAACAGCTTCTGTATTAATAAAATAAGTTTTACTGAAATAAATCTCAATATATCAAGTGCAAAGTTTAATTTAAATATTAATCATTTATATTTAGCTCGTATTCATCGCGAATGTAATGCCAAATACTTTATCATGCAATTTAAAAATTTATTTAGCCACAAAAAATAATACTTAATATATTACGAATTGGATATTAAATATACAAAATAGATTGATATCTTTGGCATATTATAAACAAAACAGAAGCTTAAATATAAGTAATGTTTAATACAAATAGATTATTGTTTCTATAGTACTAACTTATTTCAAAATATTATTTTCATTAAATTATGAAGATAGTAAACAATATATATACAGTCTCAATTATGAATTTATTATATTATCATAAATGAACTATGCATTTCTCTCTTTCTTTGTCTTCCTTTCTCTCCCTCTCTCATCTGAAAATATAAACAAAATATAAATATAAATTATATTTTTATAATAATATAAATTATATTTTCGTACAAAGATAATCAAGAGGGTATAAAAAAATTAATTTAGTAATGGAAATATTATGAGAAAAATATGTTCGTTGTTCATAACATTTAATTGCCAACGATGCATCAGTATAGACATGTGAGAGAGAGAGAGAGAGAGAGAAATAATCTTATTCAATTTGATAATTAATCTTTTGTAAAATGTGTCTTAGAAACTCTATAATTAATTGTTTTAAAGCATCTCCCAGAATTTAAAGAAAAAAAAATAGGTGTTTTACCTTAATTTTATTTCTATTGCTTGTGAACCATATGGCAGTCGTCGCTTTGCTCTCGCCGTTATCGCAATTCGGTTTGTTCTGCCAACCGCAAACTTCATTTACCCGTTCGAAGAATCGCGAATCTTTTACGACACTTCGGAGGGTGTCGCTACGAATCGAAGCTCGACGCATTCGGTGGAAAATCATGCTTACGACCTCCCTCAGAAAAATCGCACCGTTGCGTAGTCGAGACGGGGCGATTCTATTCGAAGAAATCGGCAATTCGAATCGCTGCCACATTTTTCTCATGGAATACGAAGCTTCCTGCGACGCATGACTCGCGCTTTTTTCCGAGTCGAGGAAAAGTCGAAAAGGGTTTTTCTCTTGATCAGGAAACTTGCAGCTTCGATGTTTTTCAACGAAAGATTGCGAAAGGTAGCAAAGGACGCTAAGTAATTTTTTGTATCACGTCAAAAAAGAACTTAGTTCTCCCGGCTCTCCCTTACTCGGAGAGTTCTGATTGAATTCTATTCAATTGGATTAAATGGACATTGTTTTACTTTATAAATTTTACTAAATTGAAATAATTGAAATAAATTAGACATCCTTTACGAAAATATTAATGTACTACTAGACGTACAATTTAAGAGAATACAAAATTTAATATTTTATTAATTAATATAATGGGTGTATCGTAGATGTTTTGTAAATTAATAAAAATCGAGAAAATTAGAAACGTTTTTATAACATAATCATTAATCATAATCACACTCGTATACAAAAAATAATGTTTGATCCATTAACGTGCATCTTCAAAAAAAATTGATAAACACTTGAATATTTTATACGACCGTAATAATATTTGATCAAAAGGAATTTATAGTTGCATTAAGTTATAACAAAATTAAAAAATGATAGAATATGCAGAAAGACCAAGTAATAAAATTACGACAGAACTGTAGAACTGTAGAATTGTTAAGTAAGCTTCAAAAAGTTTTCGTTAAATCGAGCATAAATTTGAAATTATTATGAACGAAATTACTCATTTTCGTATGATATTTCTTTTCGAAAGTGTATTATTATAGTTAATTCAAGTGAAAAGTTGTCAGTTATCTTATGCTTTGTCTCTTCAACTCTGAGACAACTGACAGTTGTAGCGTACCTTCAGATAGTCCGTCAGCCATGTGATATCTGCGCCGTCTTGTCTAACAAATAAATAATAAAAGTTCCGCAACTTGATTTCATGGAGATGTCGAGACTTTTCTTCGCTTACACTTTATTTTAAACGCTCGACCTGTTTACGTTTTCCACCCTCTTTTTCTTTATCGCTTCTTCTACTTTTTAGGTCAATGCTTTTTATAACCCCGTTGCCTTGCAAAAGCGACGATGCTTAATCTGCGTTTATACGTTGAAAGAAAAATCCAAGTGATGCTTTGAATATGATTAAATACCGAACGCTTTTAATTCTTTAAATCCAAGAATTATGTGGATTTATTTGTGATTGTGTGTAAACTGAAGAATTATACACACACACACACACACACACACACAACATATGATATTTATGATATATATATTTAACTTTACAATCTTTATTATACGAAATATTCCAGAAAAATCGATAAAATTCTGAAGCACATTTCTTATGTCAGAACGAAGGAGAAGAGTTTTTATGCGGATCCAGAACTATTTCCCACACGTGTGATTAAATTATGGAAATGTCGCTTATCATAATAGAATATTTCTGATTTTCTCTACTTACATCAGCACTCGATTTTATCGATTTATGAAACATCCGCGTACAACGGCACGTCAACTTCTTATTTTACTTGGTTAAGTTTCTTGAAGGAAATATATTTTGCAACGTTCGCGTATGCACACCACGATGCAACGTCGCACGAATATACCTAATACAAATCAGCGTGGCGTTTGCAGCTTCTCCTTGAAAAGTTAATAGAGCTTGTGTCACTTCTAACACGGTTGCTTAAATGTAGCTAGCTTACCCGCTCGAATAGACGCAGACGTTGACGTCTTGTCGCTTCGCCAAGTCGAACAGAATGTCGTATTATCTTGCTTTTGAATGAAGTTTCGTTTCTCAAGTCTGCGGTTTTGCCGTCTTTTGTGTCATGCTCTTTTATGGTAAAATCTTCTTGGAAAAAGTTTGACGAGCCAATGTGTTCCAAATATTTTCCACCAGTCCACAAAATGCTCCACAAGATATCGCGGTAGCTTAAATTGAAAAAAATATCGTAATATTACGTGTTTTATTTTTTTTTCGGTTTTAAATTTTTATCTTTAAATTTGTTATCTTTATTTTTATCCAATTTTCATTAAAAAAACTTTTTTACCTTTATTGCTATATTATCTTTATTACAGAAATAACTTTTTGTAACGTTGCAATGCATTTAAATTATGTATTTATACACAGAGTAAAACTAATGGATGACGCCACTTTATATTGAAGTTGTTGTGATTATATTGTAATAACAGACTACACAACTACGCAGAAAAAACTATTTTTGAAAGCTACATTGTTTTATAATATATAAAGAATACAATTTTTACCAAGTCTAAAAATCGAGATAGTATTAATTTTTTTTTAATTCAAAAATTGCAAAAGAAAGAGAAATATTATTGAATTATGAACTTTTGAAGGAGTTATATTTGAAACTTTCATTAAAACAGATACATTACATTAATTTCCATCTATATCTAATTTAAATTTATTAGGTTTTAAATTTTGACTTACAGTACTTCCAAAATAATCAGCTTACAAAAATGCCACCGTGCACTCGACGCTGCGAAAAAAGAATAGGAAGGACAAGCTGAACTTTTTTCCTATCAGCTTTCGCCTCTGCGTTTTTCGTAAAAAGCTCCGAAAAAAGCTGCTACCGCGCTGCTATGTTAAACGTAATTTAGTTATTTACATCACGTGAAAGGCGATCTCTACAAAATGATTAGATCACGTTCGAACGCATAAAAGTTGTACGGTCAGAAACGCGAGCTTTCATATGAATTAGAACGATGTATAAATTTTAACTCCATAGATTATATAACGGTTCCATGTTGCCATTTCAGCGGTCTCGATTGATGTCGTTAAATCCCGGTATCGGCTTTCATTTTTTGTTTGAGCGTAACGTTTTGATCAAAACGTGCAACTGAAACGGGCTCAACGTGCGCTAAATTCATCGTCATGTTCCCGGTATTATTTATTTCTAAATGGATTATATGCTTTTATACCAAAAATTCATAGCCCTCCAAACGGCTGTACCATACATGTGATTTTTTAAAACAATAATAATAACATTGAAAAACTACAAAGTGCATTACAATTGTATTAATGTAAATCTGTTGATGGGATTGACGTTCTTATATATTAAAAAATATATATAGATATATGTAAAATTTATTCAAAAAATAGCTGAAAAATTTACCAGATATAAAAGCTAAAATAAATGGAAACGCCATTTAAATAGGTTCCGTAAAATACGTAAAATATGTTTTTGACGGTAGTCACGAATAGTCACTTATTGACGTAAATTCACTGTTTTTATGAATTTACGTCAAAATGCTTATCTCACGTTCACGGACTAACGATTAGGATGATTTGAAGCGGCATTTCTGGTGCCGTCGAACTGTCTTGGAATTAAGGTCAAATTTCTATCTTCCAGAAACGCGTGCTTACACGGAATTCTCATAAGCTAAAACGGACATGACTTACAAAGTTAGCGCGTCTTCTGAAGTCTGCAGTACGCGATTCTTGGAGATGCTCGTCGCGCAGTTCACGCGTGAATAATTCAACAGGAATGGAGAGATAAAGTATGGGCGCGCGGGTGCGCTCTATATTGCATTAGGGAAGCTCCTTTATCTTTATCCTCCATTCTGAAATCAACCGACAGCGGCAGTTGGCGCGGCGCTATCTCGCAACAAACAAACCTCGCCGCGATAAAATTGCATTTTCCCGCGGAAGAAAGACTCGGTGTCACACTAGTGAAACTGACGTCATCTCGTTGTAAGTGTTAATACATCACGATATATTCTCGTGCGACAACTGAACTGAAATATCGAATGTATTTCGTAACAAAAGACTCGCGATCCAGGTAGACATTTTGATAAGGCAATAATGTCAGTTTTGAGGAAACTTCACATACAGGTACAAGAAAGTTTAATTTATAGACAATTTGGAGTGGTAGTATTCACACACTTTTCAAATTAAATCAAGATACTTTCCTTTATTTTCTGACGAACATGAATATTCTATCTTTTTCAAAATAGAAATTAGAACATTAATACTGTTAACAGATATATGTTATATAATGCAACCTGTTTGCAATAATAATTATTACTAGTAACCACGCGCGAGATAGGATGGATAACAATACAAATTTTAGTCCTTTAATTGAAATTATAGTAAATTATGGATAATACAGGCACGGGAGTAGGTAATAATAAATAAGTTAATTAATTTCTGCCTAGACACAATTTACGAAATATCACACAATATTGTTATTTACCGTAACTTCGGCTCAATATGAATGAATTATATAGAATTAATCATATAATCATATAATCGGGATTGTGTGTTTATGCGTAAAATATAATCTATCATCTACGTGTATACAATATGTAAACTACATAAACTGTGTTTTATATGTTATTTATTATAGATCATTGAAGCCTATATTCTTTGTCGTTGTGCTGAACTGTACTAAAACTTTTATCTTGCTTATAAATATATTTTTATTTATTAGCATTAAAATCAATTATACATATTAACAATTATAAAATTTAATTTCTTTTTTCTGTATTGTGTTATATGTTTAATTTACAATAATTTATATATTTTATGTTGCTTATATTATCTACAGGGAAAAAATTCGAGTAAGCTTAACATAAACAATACGTAAATATTCCATGTAAACGTAATCTTGAAATATAAAGCACAACCCTTCATATAATAATTATTTACAATTAACTTAACTGTATAAGTATTGCATAATATCTCTCAATCTGCTCTCATTCTGCTCCTTTTTCTTTCTAATCAACCAACCTTTGAACATCATATATATGGTCCATTGCTCAAAAGGTCTCAAGAAAAAACATCTTTTGATTGCGCCGCACAGGAAGTTATTCGTGCGTGATGAAGTGCATATTTAATGCACGTGGCATGCGAATTTTCCGCCTCGCATGTGATTAGGATGCATTTCCTTCCGAATTGGCCGGAGGCAATGCACCTGGTTTCAACTTGCGGAAACAACTACAATAATATTCCGCCTTTCCCTCCTTCCGTCCCACTGGACGATCGATTCTCGTTGCGTCCGTTGCATAGGCCGTAATTTTACCTTCCTGCCCCTCGCATGTGCGGTTCCCGTCGGAATTTATAGCAATCTACGTGGTCATTCAATGATTTTATGCACCACTGAAACAATTTATGTACCTTGCACATTTTTTATGCCTGATCTTTTACAATATGATTAATGTATTTAACAGAAATTTTAAGTGTATTGTAGAAATACTAATACAGATATATATGATTTTTAAGGTCTCTTAGATTTTTCTTTCTTTTTTCATTCTTTTTTAACTCTCCACCAACGAAGTTGGACTTTAAAGGCATAGTCAATATTTTGACTGTAAATTCTGGTAAATAAATTTAAACCTGTAAAAAATAAATAAAATATAATCCGACTTTTATGATAGTAAAAACTAGTTGTTAAGCTTTTTTTTTTATAAGTATACAAAAATATTTTCCGATTTTTATGCAGTTTGGAACAATATAAAAATCTGCGCTGAAGCTCAAAGACTTACATTGTTAACGGAAAGTGCACAAATATTTCTAACGGAGAATTAATATTTTTTTAACGTTTAATTTTTTATTAACTGTTTTTTTCATTTCAAATGATATGTACATTTTACCTACATTGAAGGAGATGAAATACACTTTTGTTACTTGTTACTTTTTTTTCAAATACATGTTAAATATATGTACAATATATAATTGACATAACGTAAGAAATTGCGTATTTCAAGATGTAGAAGTAAAAGATACAGAAAAACAAGAATATATCTCTAACATCAAACAGAATGCACATTGTAGGCAAGATGCACTCCCTCATGGGACAAATAAGAAATGATTATCAGAGTAACTAGTTTAGATCACTTACGTTAGTTTCTACTAGGTACACACATATATATGGACATAGCTGTCTCTTATTTATTTATATATCTCATGTGTACATTCATAGATAAATCTCATTTTGACTATTATAAATTAATTTGTAACTTATTATCAAGAGAATATAATCCGCTTCGAATTTCCTTTGAAAATAATAAGCGTGCATATCCTTTGAATTATGAATAGTGACAATATATTATTAATATATTAACTATATATATATATATATATAT
>NW_017297166.1:1329947-1372040 GCF_001594075.2 Trachymyrmex cornetzi | reverse complement strand
CGCGTTGCGCCCCATTGGATAAACATGGCTCTTACGTACCGTGTAATGTATACCAAATGACCGTGTGCCAAAGAGTAGGTTTCCAAACAGATACAAAGTGCATTTCGAAACGCAAAAATTGTATTTTACAATGCTTTTTGTTATATTTTTAATAAAAAAAAATTTCACAATTGAGAATTAAGTTTATGGTTAAGAGAAATAAAATTATAAGAGAATTCAAATCTGGAATTAACAAAATAGAAAAACTGTAAATAACTAAAAAAAAGTTAATTAATTATATAGATATATATAATTAATTAACCTTTTATATATATAATTAATTAACCTTTTTAATTATTTACGGTTTTTCTATTTTGTTAATTCCAGATTTGAATTCTCTTATAATTTTATTTCTCTTAACCATAAACTTAATTCTCAATTGTGAAATTTTTTTTTATTAAAAATATAACAAAAAGCATTGTAAAATACAATTTTTGCGTTTCGAAATGCACTTTGTATCTGTTTGGAAACCTACTCTTTGGCACACGGTCATTTGGTATACATTACACGGTACGTAAGAGCCATGTTTATCCAATGGGGCGCAACGCGTCTCTATAATTCGGCGTATACAACTGGGCACAAAGGGAGTCGCTGTAGGGTAACGTCTGAAGATCCGGTAATCTATACGACATTACGTAGTCAATACGGTGAACCAAAACCCATCGATACAAATACGCAAATGGGGGCGAAGAGCCGCGAGCGAAACCGGTATCGGCTTACTGAAGTACCTTCATGATGCACCTAGCCGATGACTGAAATTCCAATTCCCCGCGGATCGTCAAAGATCTCTCTTAGAGCTTATGTAGGAGTATAGAAGAGGATGCTGATATATAGAGCGAACGGTGCATCAACAAGCTCTTTAACTCTTCGAGTTCTAAACATCCTAGTGATATATATTTACGCTTCTATGTATAAATAATTACATATGATGTAAATATGCAATTTATATAATAGAAATTTATTCACATCATATATTAAATACACATCATATTATAAAATAAACGTCCCAATGACCGAATATTTACACAAAACTTTATTTGTTTATATTATTATTATTAATTTCAAATGCTTTTTAAATATGATATATCATAATTTAATTGTAACTTTAAATACAATTAAATTATAATATTGTAATAAAAAAAGCATTTGACATTTAAAATCTAATAATACATTTTGTGTAAATGTCCGGACACAGATATAGGTATGTATACATGTTCGACCAGTGGAACATTTATCTCAATTGAAAAATTTTAATCAGTTTTATAAGAGGTCATAAATTCTTTATAGGAATTATAGGATGCATCTTATTGAATGAATTTTTATTCGCAGACGCATTAAAAGAGTTAAAGCATAATATACAAAGTAGCTTATTTGACGTCCTGTTATCGTTAAATCTCCTCGAAACTTTCATAAAATTTTTTTATAATTTTAAGTAATTCCAATCACCGAACTCTATTTATTTCATTACTTGTTACGTGCGTTTACCAACAGTAATAATTCAAAAAAGTACAGCTAGCATTGCAGGTTAAAACTCGTCTTTTTCTCGAGGAACTCTACTTTTTAATAAATAGATGTTTTCTACACCCCAGAGGGGCTTTATCCCGTTAAGCTTCTAAAGTAGATCTAAAGTTACCGAAAGAGCGTAATGGCTCACCCGCGACATTCGCGTACGCTGGAAGTTCATAGTCAGTGCGCCCGAAAAGGGCAGTAATTCGCTTTCCTATCACGAGGTATTTATAATTGAATCACGGATAGAAACCGAGGGAAGCAATAGATACAAAATGCTGAGTCTGTATCCATAAAAAGGTTATATTGCTTTACTAATTCTCAAAAATATATTGTAGAAAATTTTATTCCACAATTATCTACTTAATATTAAAATAATATGTATTTAACTAACGATAGCAAATCTTTACTCATTATGATTTTAAAAACATTTTGATACATGGTAACCCGGATAGAACTTCAAAAGGGGGCCTGTGCAGGCTCTAGACAGTTTTTCCCCCATTTCTGTCCAGGCCCCATTCAGGCAAATCCGATTAGGCACAGAGATGTACCGTGCAAGTCAGAGCCCGATTTGTAAATCTGATTAGGCCCTGTCTGGACACGTTTAACTAGGCCCTGTCTAGACACGTTTCACTAGGCACTGTCTAGACACTTTTAACTAGGACCTGTCTAGACACGCCCGACTGGGCCCCGTCTGGGCACGCCCGTCTGGGCCCCGTTTGGACACGCCCGTCTGGGCCTCGTCTAGGCCCCGTCTGGGCATGCCCGACTGAGCCCCGTCATTGCGAAAATTGCAAAATGGTAGAGGACTTTTCGACTCCGTTCGCTCTACCTACACAAAGGCGCTTGACAAAAACTTACGGGGCACCCTGTATTTAATCTTTACTATGTACTTAAATTAATTGTTTAAAATCTAGCATTTTAATAGTATATAATCAAAATAGATCTTATTGATAAAATAAAGGAAATACTTCGAAAAAATTCGTATTAGAGAATTTTTTTCTTTTATTATATATTACATCAAAGTATTTATTTCAATAATAGTAAAAAATATTTAAAAAATACAAAAAAATAAATAGTTAATAATTTAAAATATAAATTATAATTTAGTAAAAAAAATGTCTATAAATTAAGCCATCGGTATTTGTTTTAATAACAACTCCTGAAGTTTAGTTTTTAACTCTAATGAGAGTACATTATTAATCGACATTTCTTGTGAGTAAAATTACTAGTTTAGTGTATAACCGCGATATCAGCATTGAACTATGTGTAATAAAATACCGACCTTTTTTCTCGACATGATATAGCATCTTGGTCGGGATAGTGTGCGGGTTAGGAGGTGATCAGATTCGCGCTTAATGGATAAACAGTGAAGTTACTTCATACGAGCGATGAGAAATATTATCTTCCTAAGCTGCTAAAGTCGATCCGTAAGCGACGATAGAAGAGTAATGGTCTGGTCGGGACTCGATATACAACCTCGAAGGTGTTATTACGAGAATGAAGCGGAGAAGCTCGTATGAAATTTTTCTTCTCGAGGCACTTAATTAAACACGAATGTTGCTAGATAAATGGAACGCCATTTTCGATAAGTTTACTTGGAGAAGATATATGAAGGGAAGTTGTATACGTCGAGATAAATATTTTTACCTTGTCATCGACACAAGCATATTATATCCAAATAAATTTTATCTGTCTAATATAGCTATGTAAATTAGCGGTTTATTATATTATACTCACCAACTGTGCTTACCAAAGTTTTAAGGACATACGTGACAAAGTTATAGCTTGAAAGTAACAAGACACTCGAACTACGTCAGGTAATAAATTATATTGCAAAATTAATTTTGTTAAGTTGAAAAGTTCTTTAGAGTGTATTATAACTGTTTCGACTTTTATAAATGTTCGTTTTGATTTACAATAATGAATGAATTATAAAACTTACAATGTATGAAGTGTATCATGCCTTTATTTTTTAATTATATCAGATTAGATAAATCCTGTTATGATTTAAATTGCAATGCTACGAATTATTATGCGTTGCATTAATAATAATAATGTATACTAATTATATAAATTTCTCAGTGCACATAAATAAGTTTACTTCATATTTGGTTGATATATTTTAATGATTTAAATATAACATTCGTGTATTTAGCCATTTGGAAATATCTTCGATAATTAGAATGTACTTTTGAAGCGTGTAATGTTGCCACGATTCTAAACGAGGTACCTATATTTGTAGTAGAGATATGTAATTAATTTAATTAAAAGTTCTCTTCTTTCGTGTATTAGATACTTTTTATATTTTTGTTCCTTTATTGATTCAAAAGTTAAATGAGAATAGCATTGTGTAAACTTTTCTATGCATTTATCATAATTATTCTATTACAATAGTGAATTAATATTAATTTTTCAATAGATTTACAAGCTACTTATATCTTTCTTTTTTAATCTATTCTGTCTTCTAAATTTTTTCTCATTCCCCCCCCCCCTCTCTCTCTCTCTCTCTCTTCTATATAACTTTGCGAACTATATTTGAGGTAGATACACATAATCCGAGCAATATCGAAACATTGAAACGTATAATATGAAACTTGCTATAAACCCATCAGTAAATTGCCGAGCACGTTTTGTATTGGATCGCAAATTTTTAGCTCAATTTCGCAATAAGACGATAATGGTGTGATTTTTTCAAATAATTGCGATCGTTGATATTTAATCACGCTTTTATAGAAAATCGTAGTCGAAGTAAATTTGCGACACCTTTCTTCAGCAACGCGCGAAAGAAAAGCACCGTTTAAGATCGGATTTTTATAGGCGGCGGAGGACGAGAATGCTGAAATTGCTATTGCTTACGTGCTGTTTTACGAGCTTGCCATTGGGTGTTTGCTATTAAACACAGCCAATGGAAATTTTTCAGTAACCCGCTGATTTCAGCCATAAAGACACAGTCTTATAAACTTTTATTGAGTTAAATTTCCATTTTTATAACTGACATGAAATTGGATGAATAAATGCGCCGATCAAGATACTCAATGTCTTTTATAGACAATATATAATCTGAATATTAATTTCATAAAATATTTATAATAATGTACGTAATAAACAATAATAATTTACTGATTATTTTTCCTTGTTGTCCATAAAACTTATAATTCTCTAAATTGTAACAAACACTCTGTAATAATTTACAAAATTAATATTAGCGAAAAATGCAATTTATGAGATTATATAATTTACAATTAAAAAAATTAATATTTATACATTGACAAATCTATTTGATAAAGTCTAATTAAAAACTATTAATAGCTTATTTCTGATTAAATTAATTTTGTCATGCGCGTCGATATTTCGTAACTTTTACATTCTGATTGCCATCGGCAATTCTGACAGCTATGTACATTTCGCCACGTTCCAAATTAAACCATTTACGAAGCGTTTGCAGAATATACTTTATACGCACGTCGGTGTCAGCTTCAGGAGCGATCCTATCGTTTAATTAAAAGCTGCCGTCCGTGAATTCGTCCGGGCCGAATAACTTTTAACGAGCGGTAAGGTACGTGCTCATAAATTTTTTACAACTTCGTCTGAATTATCGCCTGCGTTCCCCATTCGCTCGCGTGCTCTCGCAAGCCATCCGGGATGTATAAGCGATGCGCCAAGTTATCGTTGTCAGAGTGAGTTACGAAGATCGTATTTTCTTAGAATGCTTAAAACACAAGGAAGAACTTTGATCACTGGACTAGGCATCGCTATCGTGTAATGGTGACAGGGCATAAGAAGAACGAGGCTAGGTGAGGTTGCGTCTCCAGCGACCAGCTGTGTTTCACTCGCGAGCTTTGACCAGCGATGCAGAAAGTAACCGCAAATGGGGAAAAGTATACCTTTGACTGTTACTGCGACCCTCTTCATCATTCGGAGAAAAGCTTATTTTACTCACTTGTTTACGTCATGCGTTCCGCTTTCGCAGTTTTATCTCTATTTTCCTCTCTCTCTCTTTCTTTTTCTATATTTCAAGTCCTCTCGAGAATTTGATTGGCGTCTATGATTTGAACCTTAAACAGTACAGAATAAAAATTTGAGATAATAAAGAGCACAAAAAAAGAAATACCGATAAACAAAAGGAAACATTCCAATACGTACCAGTAATGCAACCAATATTGTCCCTAATGTTTTTTAAAACTTAAGAGGAATGTCTAGATATATTTTTATAAAACAAATATTTTTTATAAAAATATGATATTCGGATTTTCATGAAAACAGAAACAAGGAAACTTATTTTACATATTTATACGAATTTCATTTTTGTTTTCCTTTAAATTTCGAAAAGTGACATATTGCATTTGATCAAACAAGTTATTTATTGTATTTAATGAAAAAAATTATTAACCATTTTTGCATCAATTGCTGTTTTACAACTGTTAAAATTTTAATAGCAAAAATAATACAGTCAAAAAGATCTCAGATAAAAAATCATAAATAGACTAGAATATAATACTTAAAAAAACTGAATTGAACATGATCGTGAAACATTTCTGCGACGCAGCGTAATATCGGATTTTTGATACCACATAAATATGGATTTCCCGTGCTTACGCAGCAACGAAAAGCGAAACTTGCTTCGCGAATATTTTTTCGTGAGAGAGAGAGATGGAGATGATGGCGAAGTGTTTCGAATTTCGCTTGCGGCACGGGAAAACGCCTGTGCGAGCGGCGTACAGCCATAATAAATTTTGTTGCGGAATATCAGAAAGGATCGCGAAACTTGCGACAACCGGTTTTCCGTACGAGAAGCGCAGCACGTAATTTCCTTTATTGCGTGGCACGTCCATGCCGAGCTCCGTGAAATTTTCACAGCGATTTCCGGACGAAATTGATATTGTGATTCTCCATTCGTCACTTTGCATATAATGTACGTGCCGTACGTGCGTTTTTCTTACGATACGGGGATATGACTCGAAATAAATTTTGCAATGCAACGTCTGCAAGTTTTAGAGTAAAACGCTGTCCTCGCTGTATTACCATTTTAGAAAATGGCCTTTTTAATGACGAGAAAATGACGTAACGATTAATAATGTAGATTAATAGATTCGCTGTTAATGTTCGCTGTTACTTTTAGTTAACGTAATTAATTTTGCTTGTTTGAAGTCTAGTTCTTTCCACATCGGAAAAAAAGAATATCAATATTTGATTAAATTAATTCAATTAAAAATTATACAAAAATTATACAAAATTATTATTCCATATCTGTATGTCACAGTTAAAATATATAGTAGACATAGTCATGTAAATCATTTAGTTTTTTTAATTTTTAATTTAACAAAAAAATTATATTATGCACTTTATTTTTATTTTTTCAAAAATCTTTAAAAATATAATTGTTGCCTACTTATCCTTAAATATACCTAAAAATTCTGTGTATAATTACACTTTGAAATTTATTTTTCTATCGATCTTCTAGCTTGATGTTGAAAAACCTAATAATCGAGAGAATTATTATTGTTATTTAATTTTTTATTTCGCCTAAGTCATTCTCGAGAATGGTCAAGAATATCGGTTCGCGCGATAAATGTAAAATCGAGAACGACGAGAAAAATAATATAAGCACTAAGGGCCGCTTAATAATTTCAATATTAATAAACCGCGTCGTCGCGCGTAATCTCGCGAGGAATTTCTTCGCATTTGGATGCAAATGACGGCGCACGGAATCAAGAGGCGACGTGGCAGCAGGATTAGTTCGAAACGGGTGCGGAAAATTCCGACGCCAACAGGTGAAAGTTGGAAAAGTTGATTTTACGGTAGAATAAGGAAACATCGGTCGAAGTTTCGCTTATGAAATCAATATGATAGACGCTTATTGGTCGATAAACTTTCTCGTATGGCAAAACAGCTGATAAATTTGATGAGAAAGTATAATAATTATCGATAGAAAAAAATCATCAATAAGGGCACCTTAGAATCTGTATATAAATTCTTGAATCTGTACTTAATTTCTCACTATCTATATAATGTATTAGGTAGTGATTTTTGGTAATACACCGACAGAAAAAAGTTTTTGATATTTGTGACTATAATTACATTTTATAATTATTGTTATTACTGCTATAATGTTAGTAATAATAATTATATATTTAGTTCTATCAACAAATATATATGTATAGGCACCAAAAATGACTATAAATTATAGTTATTACTCTTCAAATTCTTTGGAGTGGCACCTCGTTTTAAGAAATGAAATCTCATTCTTAAAAAGATTGAAAATTCTATCACCCTTTTTCAAGAACAACAGAATTTTTACTTTTTAGATTGAGATTCCAAAAAATTAAAAAAGTATCACCATAAAAACGATTATAAATGCTATGATTTAACTATAATTTAACAGCTCCAAAATTTCACTCTTTATAGGAACTATTAAATTATAGTTAAATTCTAGCAATTGCGATCATTTTTATAAACATACTCTCTACATTTTTTGAAATGGAAAGATAGAAAATTGTGAAATTATTTTTACACAATATTTCGGAATTAGATTAAAATTTGCGATTTGAAGAAAATAAGGTCTTTATATTTGTAAACGAATATGATAATTGAGAGGATTGGCGGAATAAAGGTCTAATTACAAAACCTTGATATTAATAAAAATTAAAATAACTTGTTATTTTTTTATTATACATTGGTACAATATCAAATGAATTTATATAATGTCTTTAAGAAGTTACATGTTATAATACTTCTCTATTACGATAAATATTACATGAAAAAGCTAATTGTCGGACAAAGGGCCTAAGTAGAATTGTGCCTTTATTCCGCCCATCCCCTCATTTTATGTGTAAACAAATATGGTAATTTTATTAAATTAGAACTTTAGAAGTGTTTTCTTTGTTAACGTTAAGATGTTGAGTTGAATTATTTTTCTATTTAGAAAAAATTTGTTTTGTTCACATAAAAACATTAAATTCTATTTTAATCTCCTGACATTTATTCCGATCAATCTCTCATTTCCTCGTTATTCGCACAAATATCTAAGACTATTAAAATAAGGCATTCTCCATATATCCGACTCACGTATATAGGCTGAGAAGTGAGCGAAGCGGCGTATTAGCATTGAAACAAGTTTTGAAGGATAGAACTGGGGATGCAAATGTATGATCGGAATGATCCAACCGATAATTGGAAAACCGCCAAATGCAAGGAGATCCAGTATGGTAAAATATTAGTCTTCAGGGAAGGAAAGAGAACGCGAAAACTGATGGAAAAGAAACGGTAGTCGTAGATAAGCATACGACGTTCGACAAGCTTTTATATCTAATATTACTTATGCTGATTAAATGAAAAAACTTTAATCGTGCGTTGTTGAAAATATATCGCACCGCGCTTGACTAGAGACTATGTTTTTATCGTCGTGATTGTAAGTCCTGTAAATTACTTTTTGAAGTTATTCACATTTAAAGACTTATTTTTTTTTACGCGAAAAAGATCTTTCTTCTTGCTTTTCTTTTCGTTTGCAGCCGACGAAATGTGAGATTCTTCGTTCGCACGAATGGCTGGTTAAATAGCTCTCGTTTGCAGTCGTCTTAGTTTTCTTCTTAGACTCCACAATTCGACTTTATTGAACCTTTGTCGTTACCGCAGAGCTCTTAATTACGATTGCACATTCTTTTCAAACGAGTGTCCCTTGGAGACTTTAATGAGCTTTACTTCACATTTTTGCTTGATGTTACCGTAAAGGAGATACGTTACCAAAGTAAGAAAGTACAATTTAATGGGCTGATTTGTTATTTTTGCGCGAAAAAATCAGTGCGATCTCAAACTGTATTATATACTGTATTAAGGAACAAAAGCAATTTCCGTTCTCACTCTTTGCGCGATGAATACCTTTGAACCAGCATGTCACCTACACACGCCACTCCACGAACCTTTTACCCGGTCCATTAACGAAGGACACACGCACAAAGAAATTTCAAATCGTTTAATAGACTTTCTTAACGCGCCCGCGATAAAAGCATGCGGGTTATTTAAAGGCAGTCATTCAAAAAGATTATGCATAATTTTTAATATTCAACGTGTTCTACGCGTAAACTTGTGCTGTAAACATTTCTGAATTCTGAATTCTCTTGCGACAGGAATTGCGAGCTATTTCATAAAGAAACGTATACACTGCTGTAAGTATATTTGATTCAGTGTGGTAAATTTATTTTTTATACAAACCAAAATAAATTTTACTTCGATTTTAGCATTTAGCATTTAATTTAGAAGTAAATTCCTCTAAATTTGCTTAAAATAGGTAACGTTTATAAAATCTTTGCTGAAATCATGCAATTTCTTCGTTTCGCCGACATTCACTAATTCTCATGTTTTAAAATACATTTTCTAACATTAAGTAATAACGCTGTTTATGATTAGATTTAGTAAGTATTCTTGAATTGTATATTGCATTACTTTCCAAATTTTGTAAAATATTAATATAGTATATTATAATTATAGTACAAAATTAATATAAATAAATTTAATATTTCATTTTTCATTTTTTCAATAACTAAAATTTAATATTTATAATCGCGTATATTGATAAATTGTATAAATTAAGTAAAATATACATTATGCACATAAAAAGACGTGCATTTGGATTATTATATATTAATAATTAATTTTATTTACGTAAATTTCTTATATCATTCACTCAACTACGTTTACGACGTTCAAGATATTACGTATACAACGGGATCTTCCATACGCGAACTATCTTAAATACCTGCAAATCAATGTCGGAAGAATGCCTCCTTGAACACGTGCTAGGGCTTAAAAGGGATCAACGGGGCTTATGTAACTTTCCCATCAGTACAACGAGACCTTCGTACTTATGGTTACCGTAAAACCTAAGCTCAAGGGGCTTTCATTCTCATACAAAGATATGACATGCTTATTATAGAAAATAATATTGCGATGTGGGTTTCTTATTAGATCAACAAAGCTATTCGCGATAGCTATGAAAACGTCATGTGATATTTTTTTTTCTCCTTAGATTTCTTGAGAGTTTCTCGAAGATGGAATATTTCTAATCCGATTCGATTCCCAACTTGCAAATTGAAGATAGATATGTCAAGAATGTATGAATTATTTCAAATGTTCCTATCGAAATTCAATTATTTTCCTCACCAACGGCATTGCTTGATATTTTCATAATCGACTTTAAAATCTAATTTAATATTGTGCTCCGAAAATTTACAAAATCAATAGAGATCATATGAATAATGTTCTAAAACATTTTCTTCTTTTCGCTTTCAATTTCTTAATCAATATAAAATCAATCTTATTTTAACATGAAAGTTAAAATTATGATTACAAATTAAATTTACCACCTAATAGAACTTAATAGTCAACACAAAATATTTTGGTAAATAAATTTTGATAATTAAAATTTTGAAATTTATTTATCTTAAATAGATAATAATATTTTATTTGTTGTATTTCCAAAAATTAATCAGAAATTATTTTATAAAATAAATCTTATCTTGTGTTCAATCGACATGTTACAGAAAAAATTAACGTGTTATGTATATCATATATGCAGTCTTAAATAATTCTTTACAATTTTTTATTATAAACAGATTTAAAGCGATAATAGATAATCGAAAACGAAAGGGAAATAGAATAAATTTCATATTATATGCAAATATTCGTTGCTCAATAGGAATATCCGGATATATTTATGTAAAACCTTTCCCGCGGCAACATAACATGCCGTTCTACCGGATGCAGCAGCGGTGTTATCTCGATATTCCATAAACATCCTTTGGAAACGGTCGGGAATGAAGATGCCTCCGGTAATGAGATCGCGCGTAAAATCCGAATAAAACGTAACATCGAAATCTCGCGAGCGACATGAAATCACGTCAATATCGTGCATTTAGAATTTTCGAATATATATTCGCGTATGCGGCGTATTTTCCTAAAAACATTGCATCGTTTTTCGATAACGATGAAATCTCATTGGAAATGTCGCATCATGCTCTTACCGGAGAACACAATCGGCTCTAACATTTCGCAGATAGCGTGAAATCTTGCCGTTAGGCGGATTTCATTCGACGATATATTGTGTGGCCATCAATATTGCGATACGAATTGGGTTTTCGAAAGAGATATATATGGGTGATAGGAAAGCTCGAAAGAATTATATCATTCGAATATATTTTTTTCTTATAGCTATTAAACCATCGGGACATGAAACTATATAGTATAACTGTATAACAAACCGAGGACAAGGAACTGCATTGCGGTAATATCATCGTGCGGAAATTGTTTGCAATTGTTCGAAGAGCTCATCATAATCGCGTTCTCAGTTCGGCATTAGCGTTTATTAGCAACGCAATTTCGGACGCGGTTTCGTAAGCTATTTATGATCGTGTTAACGTCACGATATAATACGCGCGCAACATGTGCCAGGTCGCGATGATACGGCTCTACTGATTCGTCGCGAATTCGATCCGCGATTAAACCGCGCCTATTCACACGAAGCTCGTCGTCGCGTTCCTAGCATTATACCAACGATGTACGAACGTGTGCCCCCTCGCTACCGCTTGATCGTATTTCGCTCCGGACCTCCGGAAATGAAATCCGGCGATATCGTCGTGTTCCTGCAAATGACGCGCCAATAATATACCGCGCAAAACATCGTGAATAGTGCCGTGGATGGGGTCTCGTGTGAGAGCTAAAACGAACAAAACGAAATGAGCCTGTCGCGTGTGCGTTCGCATCCTTTAATCTTTAATTCGTGAATTACGTTCCCGTGCGAAAATGCTTTATTCGTCGTGCCATGGTATCTGTACGCGTAATGATTGTAAGCCAATTAGTTAGTATTTGTAGCTTCAATTCTATACTATTGTTCCGGAGTTGCAATGGTTCAGTTATCTCTGCAGCTCGATTATACGATTCTGTTTTCTGATTCGCTTGGAAAAATGAAAGAGAAATTATACATTTATGATAAAATCACAGCTGCTGTTATATATCTGACGTAAATACGAATTATTAACCGCTGGTATTAGTAGATGTACTGTTTAGTGTTTACTATAATGCAGCTGTATACACGTGTAATCAGTTAATAATTACCGTTTCCTGTGTGTGCAAATACAGCTGTTTCACTAATTTAGCAACAGAAGCTAAACCTATAATAGAAGGATAAAAATTTTATTAATTTATTACGATTTATTAATTTATTTGAACTACAACATATCTTACTAATTAGTCGTCAAAATAAATATCTGTTATATACAACTGTATATCTATAGGTGGCTTAACATTCTCAACAGTTGGAAAACTATTAGAATTTCAACATATCTGTTAACGAAAAGAGTCTTCATATTTCACAAGCAATAACGATGTGTATCCACTTTCCATCGATTCGCGGATATTCTATTTAAAAAAAAACTACGTGCCGTTTGCTCTATTTCCTCTTTTCCTCTCATCCACACTGTTGGCTTCTGAGGATATCTATCTATTGAATAGGAAACTATTTTAATTTTCCGGTCTTCGATTTTAGAAACGAATTTAACGACAAGCTTATAAATAACGATAATAATTTAATGACTAGAAATGAATATTTAATGATAAGCTTACAGATAACGATAATAATTTGAAAAGCATCGCGTCGAATTTTGATGGTGTACTGAGATGCGGCTTTGTTACATTTTGCAATGAAAAATCAATCTTGTGTGACATAACCGAGATAGATAGAGAGAGAAAGAGGGAGAGAAGCTTCGCGTTCACGAGAGATATCGATGACACACTTGACATTACGGTCGAAAAATCGGCTTCAAAAGTTGGTGAAACCTTCCCGAGGTTTCAATACCCGCGCGCAGCGAGAGCTTTGTGATACGTGACACTCCCAATATTTTTGGCTACTAATGTTGCAAAGACACAATGCGTCCATTGTGAAGTCGTCAAACTTTCGAGCCTCTCTCTTCCAACGATCACATGTACAAACATTTACCATAAAACTTTCCTATATTATTTTTTATATTATGTTTGAATTTTGCGTAACAAACATTTCTCGCGTATGCAAATATAATATTTAACAATTTCTTGAAAAATATCTATATGTTTTGATAAAAACTTCCAAAGAGACTCTAAAGTAAGGAATTCTTATTATTATCATTATTATTATTATTGTTATGGAAATAGAATGGGTAAATGAAATTGAAGGACGAATCAAATTAAAGTCAAAAACCTGTTTTCCATAAAAGTAATCTTCTGACGATGAAGACAGTAAAATACGTTAAAGCGAGCGGAAAAGAGAGAGTTAGTGGATAAAAGTTTTTAAATTAAATCCGATTCTGTTACTGCATATTTTTTGCCGTCTATTGCATTTGTTATTAATATTAACGTTTATTCAGCTTTAATTGTTACTGTGATACAATTTATTATAATATTATATATTCTCACGTTATCGATTGCGGTTGGCGCAATTAATTACAATTTAGCATGAATGCAATTACTAGAAAACGGTTTTCTGTGCGGCAACATCAACTGGAAATATCAAAGAGGATGCGCGATGTGTGTGCGTTTCGTTGCAGTCCACCGTGTCGTATATGCATTTAGCGTTTCGCTCTTGCCGTTTTTGACTTTATTAAGGTGCCATTTACATACATCCGTTTGCGACCATGGCCGCTGCGTTTTACACAGTAAGAATTTCCGATGAATGCGAGAGTCCGACGAGCTCGAGAATTTATGATGCGGTGTAATTCGAGGAATCTCTAAGTAAAAGCGCACGGTAGTGTTACCAGCCATGTCGTACTTATTGCACTAGAATTTTGTCGCAGAATATTGCGCGATTATTTATGCATTGCACTATTCTCGAAATTTACATTTGCTTAATTGATAGTCTTTCGAAATAGTACGTTTCGAAATTTCGATCTACAATCTACGTAGTTTCTACGCTTGCGCGTACGCGCGTGTATTGTGATTATAATCATTATTATTCCCGTATTATTTCATTTTTGTACTTCTTTGATAAGAAATCATAATGGCCGCGATTACTTTAAAACATTTTCTTACACTCAGAATGGGAATAAGGAATATTTCTTTGTTATATGGTTAAAGAAAAAATTTCTTTGATTTCTTTGAAATCAAATAAAAAAATATATTTGATTTCAAAAAATGGTTCTTAAATCAAAGAGATGATGTTCAAATCAAAGAAATTTTTTTCTTTAACTGTATAGCAGAGATATTTCTTTGAATTGAAGGAACCTTTCTCTCTCTTGATGTACTCCTGATAACAAGCTACGTCATTTTACGTCATTTTGACGTCAGCTTACTACGAAAGAAGTTAATTTATTATATGCTTCTACTATTTATTATACTTTAGCGGATTTTTATTTAGTTACTACTTGATATTTATTTTTCGATTTACCTCTTACTCTCAAATATTATACTACAATAAAGATTGTAAAATGCAATAAGATTATGAAATATAACTGGGTTGCCGTTGTATTAGAATTCTATTTTGAAAAGTTGGCAAGGCGATTGTGCAACGCTTTCTTCATTGCTCGTTCATATGAAAACGTGGGTGTAAGATTTATCGAAGACGTCCCGCTGCATTGAATATTTATCCGGTATCGACTCGAGCTAAGTTGCCGTGAGAATGGTCTTTAACGTCCCGAAATTCTGTATCGCTCTCCGCCGAAAAGTAGATCGCCGTTCTGCAATTTACGACGTCGTGATCTCGAAATTACGGTCTTTCCGTTCACGATTTCTAGCGTCGAGCGGCGCAATAAAATATTAAGTAGACACGATCGAACATTGGCTTGCGCGGGCGTAATGTTCGACTAAGCACGTCCTGATCAGTTGCGATGTCGGAATACGTCAAGCGGCACATGAGATAGAAGTAAAAAAGAATATCTACATATATATGTAATTATATTGAATTAATATACAGAGTGTCCCCAGTAAATTTTTGCCAAGTGTTTTTGCGTAGATAGAGCGGACTAAACTGACAAGTAACACTACCCAAGTGCCATGCGCCGATTTCCCTGAAACTGTGCATACATGTAGTACATTGAAAAATATTTGATACGTATTTTTTTATATCTACCTAAAAGCCGTTTTAAGAGTAAAAAACACCCTTACGAACGTATAGAGGTGTGAATTCCAGTATTTAACGAAGTACTCGTACGTTTGTTACAGAATGGAATATACGATGATTTTCGAAGTTGCTGAATCCAAATCTGCTCCCAATTTTTGAGAATTCAATTTTTTGTTATTTTATTTTTTTAGATTTTTGAAAAAAATTTTTGTTTACTTTTTAGACTTTTAAAGTGAAGCATATAAAGGAGCTGGAGATAAAATTATTATTAGCAAAAACTTACGGGACACCTTGTATATGATCTCCGTGTATATAATTTGCGTAAAGTTACATGATTGTTGTGTATAATTTACTTCATTATCCGGAAAATACTGTTCTATTTGCTAGAGTGTTGTTAAGAGTAATATTATTAGCCAAATTATATATAACTAATTTTATTGTTATTAATAGATTAAATGAGCAGCAATTATGCGTGCCCTACCACAAAATTACTTGCATTGAAAAATATTTTTATGCATTGAAAAATATTTTTATGCATAAAGCATTGTGCAAGAACACAAACCGAATTAAGTTATATATGTAAATTACTCTGTGGTACGTTCTAATATGCGACATTATGCAATTGAGAGAAAGAAGGGGAGGGGATAGTAGTATTATTATAATTGCTTAACAGCTAATGAGATAAAAGAATAAAGGAATTGCAGTTATTTTACTTGAAGCGAATCTATTATTTACACGCATTTAGAATTAGTTAAATTCTACAATATATATAAAAGTATAATTTTTAAATTTATTTTAAAATATTTTCATTTACTTATAAAAATGTTTTAAAACATTTAAAAATAATATTTTGTATTTTTTTATTGTATTAACTTTCCATAGCAATGTGAAATATTCACTATTCGCTCGCAACCTGGATCTTCGAATTAATGCAAATTTTTATATTATTTTGTGCTATATAAAAATCTGAAAAATTTTTACATACTTGTGTGAGAGCTTTAATGAGTTTTTACTATCATTGAAGTTGGATTGTATTTTACTTATTTTTACTTATTCTATTTATTTTACTTATTTTACTTATTTTTTACATATTTATCTATCGGAATTTAAAATGAAAAATCAACAGTGCCTTTAAAATCCAACATTACCCGTGGAAAATGAAATATTAATGAAATGATAAGCGTAAAAATAGTATTCTTAGAACTTGTTTCGAAAATATAAAATATTCAGAAACGCATATTGTTTTCTTTCATAACATATAATACATATTACATAATTTATTTAATGTATTCAATTTAATGCATGGATGTTTTTTAATTTATAATTTTTATTTTCTATGTGTTTACATATAATATACAGTACTTATACTTGGAGATCTTGTCGTGTATGCGTCAAAATTATTTGCATTAAATTTTCCACGATGTTCGTTTCGGTCGTTTCGTATCGCGTGTCATAAAAAGCTTGGGTACGTTACGCAACAGAAACGTAGAATACAGTTCACATTAGAACGGCTTATACGTATAAAGCAGCAAAAGAATTCTGTGTCGCATTTAAAAACGACATAGCAGTAATTAAAACTCCGACTACCGGAATATCCAACGCAAGGAGAATTATAAAATGTAATTGGTATACAAGGGTAGAAAGAACAATGTGTGTACATGCATTACGCGCGGAATAAAAACTTTTATAGAATGTGAATTGCTGCATGCCATCTGCAACAATGCTATCATCTGGTTACATGTATCGCGTGTTATGTTATCTTTAATAATTTGCCTATATAACTCAAGTAGATATTTTTAGATCGCTGCCGAATGTTTCTTCTACAAACTTTAAACTTATAATAGAGTAATTTCACTACTCTATAACAAAATAAGAAAGAGAGCCATTATGTAAGATAATTGTATTTTTTTTTCATTTTGTTAATGTGATAAATTAGAAATTGATTTTCTAATAAGATCAGATAAAAGCAAAATAGAAGCCTTTAATTTGTTACCATTAAATTTAAAACTGTTCTTTTTACTCTGTAAATTTATTTTTTTATATCATGTAATATGAAACAATACCATAGTCGTTTATAATTATGATATTATACAAGGCAATAAAAAAATGTAGCATGATACAAAACTATATGTAGATTTTTATTACTCGCATCTGTTTTATGATATTTATCAGAAGCATATGTACGTGACGTTGTGGCGTTGAAAAAAGTAAAAATAACAAAAACCTTATATTTTGGTACGAATAGATATTCGACTGTAGGCGAATCGAGTATGCACGCAGCGATATTTTCAGTAATGAATTCCCTGTAAAGATCGAAAATGGCAGAAAGCCGGGATTTGCAATGAAATCGTCACGATGCGGCACAAAGGCAGCCAAGATCCCAGACGATTCTGATCTCGCATAGACGATTGGCAGTCGACGCCATGCCGTTCTATTCTCCTTCCTCCGTAGCTGGCCTTTTTATTCTCCTTCAAAGTCCCCGATCTCCTTTCCCATTCGCGGATGTATACCACCGCAACGTTTTCTCTTCCATCGCCGCCCGTTTCTCGTCTCTTTGCCTCTCTTCCGTGACTCTCGTAACCGAGTACTTCCCGTGAAGATGTTGCTGCACAGGCTGTGGCTGTTCCCGATTCTCTCATTCGAGACTTCCTGTTATCTTAGCGCACGCTACACGTCCTGCCGTATCTCGCCCTCGGGATTATCAGCTATGAAAAAAGAAATGCTACTTTGCAAATGCATTGCCATTTAGTAATCAGCACATAAAATCTGGTAAATATTATTAGCGAAAGACTTGAGGAAAAATGGTAAATTCTATTAGCGATAAAAAAGGAGAAAAAGGAGTACAAATAGATATTATTAGAGTGTAAATAGATAGATACCTATTATATTACGGTGTAGTATAATATATAGAAGCTCTTATTTGATTCTTCATTAAATTACTCGAATTTCTTTATTCTTTTAAATTCAGAAAGGGATGCTTGATATTGGCACCTCGTAGCTTTCTATATATTAAATCTTATAAAAATGGAAAAAAGTTATTTATTTACTTGTTGATAAAGTGACTATAGCATTCCTCATTAAAAATATGTTGCAGGGCTGAATTATTGCTAGAAGAATCTTTTTTCTGAATATCTACACCGATGACTATACACAGTCGTTGAAGATTATTATCGAAATACCAAAAACACTTTTCCTTATATTTCAATTGAGAAAAAGTAAAACGACAGCGATAAGAAAAACAAAAGAAAAGAAAACTAAAATAATTAATTTCTTTTTCTGGAATAATTTACACGTAATTGTTTCTTGTCTTCTTCTAAATTTAATTTGACCCTTAATTAATAAATCGAATATTTATTTGATAGAAATTGTATTTTTTAAATACGCAATTATGATGATAATGAGAGTCATCTTTATTCCATAAACGTTTTCTGCAGTATAAATTTTATTAACGGTAATAAAAGGGATTTTTTTATACAAATGAACGGATAATTAAATGGAAAACGTTATTATCAATATATGAGAAAAATAAACTAATTTTATAATTTAATAAAGAAAATTTTGACGTATAAAAGGGGAAAGTACTCTTCTTGTATTAGATTAAATCCTAGATCTTTATTATCTTTAAATTAGAATTCTTAAATATCATAACATATAAATAATATTTTCAAAATTGTTAATTGATTTATTAAGTATTCATTATGATTGCAAAATGATCTAATAATAAGTTGTAATAATTGTTTATTAATTGAATCTCATCAAACATAAACATTGCTGTTTTAGCTAACGTTTTTAAGACTAAAAAATTACTTTAAAGGTTAATTTAAAAAAAAAATCAGGTATTAACTTTATTAAATTAAATCTTAAAAGTAAAGATAATTAATCACATCTTTTTTTATATAAACGCAAACTTTAACTAACGAAGATGCGCAAGTTATCATAAGAAAATTAAAAAGGTTTACACTGATCAAGACAGCAAGTTTTACTTAAGAAAACGTCGGGTGCACTTTTTTGCCAAATAGTACGTGGTTTAAAATCTTTTCCGAGTGAGCATGTAATTTTTTTCCTTCGAAAGTGCAGCACGAAGTTGCCACTGTGTAACGCAATCTCTGAGTAAATTTTACTTTTACTCCGTAAAAGAATCGAGTGCACTCACGGAGTAGGAAGTATCGAGATCTTCTCATCGCAATGTTTCGAACTTCTCATTTGTGTTAATATAAAGTTAAGCATACCGAAATATAATATCCTACACGATAACGAGTTATAACTACATGTAAATACACCCATTTCGTTCATTTTGACATTTTAGCTGGCTGTGTAACGTGTCGAGATCAAACAATGGACTTCTTTCATGGAATTGTTCTGTACGCCTTCTTTTCGAGCTTTTTCTGGTTTCCATGGTTCAGTTTCCATGACTGGAAACTGAGAGTGCTTTTCGCGAGACATTGTCGCGCCTCGATTTTTCTTGTCATCTCGTGACCGAAATCATGGAAATTCTGAAAAGAAAATAGAAACTGGCACAATCCTTATATATAATTATTTATAATTCCACAAGTTAGGTTTGCATCTCATCATTCTATACTAAGAATATACTTAAATGTCTAATATTTATTTGAAAAATATAATACGTCTTTAAAGAAAATACCGATCGATTCTGGTGTTCAATTGTCAAGAAACATTCTTGCTCACTGACTTTATTTCCAGCAATAGCGTTTTAAATGCGGTTCCGCTTCGCGTAAAGCGCAATGTAACCTCTCACTCCTTTTTTCCTGTTTGTATACGGGTTGCTTTCCGTTGGTTGTTTCCCACATCCTTGCATTTAGTTTCTTTCCGTCGTTCGTAACGGAGTACTTCCCGCGGACAAATATGTTGGCGATAGTCGCATTGCTTTGTGGACTTTTTTCCGCTATTATAATTATAACGGACACATTTTTCATATACCTCCTATGTTTTCATTCATTCATTCGTTCATATGGTCTTTTATAAACACTTCCTCCCCATTCGATTGCGATACGTTAAAATTGCTTTTCTACGAGCGTGGCATGAGCAGCTGTCGCGTGTCATTGCAGCCGGGTTCACTCGCCGAACTTTTTATTCTCGAATTTAAAAACGCTATTCGTAGCGATGGCGACGGTCGTGGATGAACGGACTGAATTGAACACGGTAATGTCTCTATCGACAAAAAGATGCTCTCGCTTAAGAAAAAATAAAAAATATACGTTTTCTTAAATAAAAATTTTCGGATCTTAATTTATCATAAATATTATTATTATTAATATAATATTTTACGGATTTAAATTATTTCATTTCACTTCCGCGCGATTATATATTATTTCGTAACACGCAAATTTAAAAATTTCGTACACACTTTTCCTCTTATATTTCGATTCATGCTCAAAAAACATTGCATGACGCGAAGCGTCAGCTGTATCAACATCACTTCGCATGATCAATTGAAACTTTCAACTAGCACGAAGCGCAAACCACAATAAATCTTCGGTCGTTCAAACTGAATAACAATTAAATCATTTAACACAGTGCGTTTTATTTACAATGGTAACAGTTACCATACGGCGAATATACGGTTAATATACGAAGAAACTTTGTTGTTGCAAATTGAATGTACGTGACCATAAAATAAGATTTAAATCATATAGGGGCGACAGAGAGAGACAGAGAGAGCGAGAGATAACAAAGTTTTCTCATTAGTATTTCACCTAGTTTATACAACTTTATGTTTACCGTAAGATTTTGTGGAACACGTTAATCCATAAGTTTATTTATAGGATAAAATGACATGTTGCATAACACGAAGCCGTAAGAGTTTTAAATATTTGAAATATTTATTATATTGATATTAAAAAAAATTATTGTAAAGAAGCTTTGAAGGCTATTATGAAAATTATATATATATATTATTATTATATAGAAATACGAAAACTATATGGTATACTAATGTTATTAATGCACTTTTAATGACAAAATATTGGAATAATTTATGTATTAAAGAACGATCTTATTTTACATCTTTCTCACGATATTGATCCTAAAATTAGCAAATAATATTTTGAATTTCTTGAAGATATTAGCAATTTGAACGTCTGAGAATTCGATGGTGAATTTTATTTTTGCGTTTGATCGTTCTACGCTGTCGCTCAAAGTGCGACTGAGATTAACGACCCTAGAGACGAAACGATTTCTATCGACAAGCGTGTCGTCGGGAAAAGCTCAGATTAAGCTATAAGTACCATAGCTTAGCGCGTATCAGCTTTCGCGTCAACGTTGCATTAAATCGATCATTAACTTCCGCGCTGTCTGGGAGATCGTCGTGGAGTGCAGTCGAGCCCGATGACGTGCGAATTAACACGATAATGTAATAACTGGGTAATAGTACAGCAATTGCTTTTATATAAGTCTAGTAAGAAAGATTATTTTCTTGTTAAAAATTCTGGCCATGATTTCGTCCGTTCGGTTTTTTAAAATAAATTAAAAAATTCCTGTAACTGTTATGAAACTCAATATTTTAAGATTTTTAGGATAAGTACGTCATCAATGGATCGCCTAAACTAATTAATTCATAACAATCATATTTTTACGCCGAAAAAAAATTATACAGTGTATATACTTTCGAAAACCTCTTATATTCAGGATATTACTTTTGAAAAAAAATGTATTCATCTTGTGAGAATAAAAAATGAGAATTTATTATTACTTTATTTTTTACGATTATTAAATTACGTTGCCATGGATGGATCACCGATTATCCATCATTAGACCATCTAAAAATCGAACATTAAACAATTACACTTTAAAATATTAGGTCATATGAAAGTTTACTGAAAATATAATGTTTATTAAAGCCATTTTTGAAAGAATTCTTATATTTACGTATACAAATTTTAATAAATTAGACAATACATATTTTGTATAATATAATCGAAACAATTATAAAGTAAAATAAACATTTAGGCATTAATTGTATTTATCACATAAAATTGTCTATAATAAAATGTATAATAATAAAATGTAATATAAACTATAAGGTAACTCCAGCAAATACGCCGTGTTGGAATTTACGCCGCAAAAGTTAGAAAAAATAGAAGGAATAGAGGTAATTTTTTCGCAACTACTCTGTTAGATGTCTTTATGTTATATTAGTATTGTGTTGTGATTTCAGTTTCTTACTATTAACATTAATGAAATTATTGTGAGTTGAATCGATTTGTCACTGTAATAAGTAACGCCATCATAAATTATAATCTACATAAAATGATTACTGTAGGGCGTGTAAAAAACTTACTGGTTATTTCATAATACATACAGTGGAATAGTAAAGCATGTTGTGTAACAAAATACAAGTGCTTTGCTTTCGTATTCTTTGTTTAATTTGTTATCTTGTATATCCTATCTGTTTTGGATATACAGCACTTTTAGCGAGCGGGATTTATGCCCAAAGCATACAAAGTGCGCAGATTGAATTCAGTGCACTAAATGCAATAAACGCATTATACGAAATATGTACCTCATGTCATAACATTTGTAATATATGTGTAGTAAGATTGTAATTATTATTTATTACTTCATATACATATTTATCATTTTTATTCCTTAATACAACTTTATAAACACATTTTATAAGTTATTGTGTCATATATTATACGCAAGGATTTCAAAAGTTTATTTTTTAATATAAAAAATAAATATTTCGGATTTCTAAATTTTTTTCATAATAATCAACAGTACAAAGTTTTTACTGATATAGAGAGTTCGTTTACTATAAACATAGTAAATAATACTTGATAAATTAAATTTTTGATAGGTGCGGCGTATATACCGGAGTTACCCTAATATAAACTTTTATAAAGAAACATAAAATAGTTATGCATATAATAAAACAAATAATTACACACAGAACTGTCTTATGCTTTATTACTGAATTGGCAAGTATTTCTTATGGTCGTAATTGCTATACCCATTTGTTCCACACAATGTGCCAATGGATTAACCATTGGCCCATTCATGGCCTCGCCATGTGGTCCATTCATGGAAATGTATCGATTATCACATCGTTTATTATACTGTGCCTAAATGTAAATAGTTGCTGAAAATAAAATATCTCATTTTAAAGCGTATATCTTTAATGGACTATTGAGTTCATAATGTATATATTTCCATTAAATAGTTTGAGTAATCTTTGCAAAATCGGGAAAAATAAAATCAAAATGCACAAAAACGTATCTTGCGAAATTGCAGCATCTTCGCTACGCCTATCTCTGAGTGTAAATTAACACGGCGGCTGTTTCTCTTTACTAGTTTATATAATTTCTCCATCACAAATGACGCGACATCACGTATAACAACAAAAATATTTTCTTGAGGCTTTCACGGGTGTTTCCTATATGACAATCTTGTGTTTCGCGAACACGGAGAAAACCCGCGAAACACAAGATTGTCAACAAAAATATTTATGTAACTGGTCCATCCGTTGCACCGGTCCATCGATGGCATACTTACCCTGTATGATTTATTAATGTCAAATTAAATCAGTTGATTAAATTCGTTTTATTTTATTCGTTAATTCTATTTTGCTTTTAATCAGATTCCACGATCTGCGCGATCTTATGCATTTTGCAACAAACAGGGCTGCACATTTCCCACAAATCGCCCTCGAGCGTTTTACAGAAGAAGGAATTTCCAGTGGAATAATCAGTACTTAAACTACCAGAGAATTTAACGGCGTCGAATTGAATCTAGGTAGGTAACTTCGTTGAACCTGACAGGACGTATCGAGCCAACGCACGTTTGACTGACCGATGCGATATAGGTCAGAAGGATCGTGTTTATCTAGTAAATCGAGCACCATCGCCGAGTAGTGCAATCAGTTAAGCGTATTTGTCGACGTGGCTACGATCGTGTTTGTCTTCGAACTTTCACAAGTCTCCGGTAACTCGTATTTTAATAGAGATCTTATTCCTATGAACATTACTTTTGATTACGATCTGTTTATATCATTGATTTAATGTGTTTATATGAAACACAAATTTAGCAACGTATTTTTTTGTTTAAAAAAAAGTACATGATGCTCTATCATGCATGCAAGAAGATGCTTCATTTACTGCCTTTCCCATAAATTGATAGATGAAAAGAAATTTTATTACAAAAAGTATGACAAACAACCAAATTTTAGATACGATATTTTAAGAATATGAAGAATTGTTGAAATAGTTTACTTGTGTAAATTTATACAAAAAGAATAATTTTACTAAAATGTTTACAAAATTGAAAATAATTTTGTTGGATCCTCAAAATACTTATGTAGGTAATTCAAGCGTGATGAACAATGTCGCAAAAAATTTTATCTATAGATACACAGATCCGAAAATAATTTTGTCGAACTATCAAAATAATTATGTAAAGAGCTCAAGTTGATTACTAAAATATAGCAAAATTACTAAAATATTGCAATACTAAAATTTTTTGCGACATTGTTCATCACGCTTGAATTACCTACATAAATATTTTGAGGATCCAACAAAATTATTTTTAATTTTGTAAAACATTTTAGTAAAATTATTCTTTTTGTATAAATTTACACTCAAATATATAATTACAAAATATATTTACATCGGGAATGTATCGCAGAGTCAAAAAATCAAAGTAACTTTCCATGAAAGTACGTGTATAAAATGATGTATTAGCTTTTTTCTATACAAATGGCAAAGATGTGTTAGAAAGAAGCCGGAAACTCGAGATCAATATATGACGAAAACGACTGTGCAGTGTGGAGAGTCCGATCGTATCGTTGACCGGATGAGGTTTCGTTGAGAGCTCCTTTTAGTGAAGACATCATGCGAGAGAGGCAAGGGGCATATAGGTGCCGGAAGCTTTCGATGGGAAAGCCGTTAAGACATAATAAGGATAGAACGGCCACCGGGGGATTACGTTTCCCGTAAACTGAAAGCATACTTTTTTAATACTCGATAATTCCACATCATATCGATAAATTCCTACGTAAACTGGAAACGCGAAAATATTCCTCGAACAATGATTTTGTATTATTGGACGATTTGTATCATTGTGGATTTTATTACATTTTAATGGTCAATTAATTAAAATGTAATTAATTAATTAATTAATAATTATACCAGAAAGGTAAATTTCTTTTTGTAAAATTTTTTAACTGAGAAATCACAAAGAAAAATTTATCAAATATTTATAATATAATTTCGCTCTGTTTGTTGGATTTTTGGTTTTTTAATATAATATAAATCTGAATTTACATTAACGGTAAAATTGTATCTTTCTTATTAGCAAAGAAACTCTATTAGTATACATTATCAAGAACAAAATGTGATGGATATAAATGTAGATATTCAAGAAGCTTGATCATCAAATAAATACGCACGAATAGCACAACTATTCTTGGGCTGCTTTATTATAGGCATTTCTACTTTAGTGCCTGTAGTAACCGATAGTTATAACGTGGCAAGAGAGCATCATTAGATACAATAGAAATGGACATTAGTAAGCGAACGACATCGTAACTACGAGATGGCATACGTGCGCAATCACGGAATGAGTTTTCGCAGCATCTTCATATCTCGTGTCCCATCTGCGTAATTATTCGGTGGACTTTATTCCGCACGAAAAGGAAAACTGCATAGCTGCGGCTTCCACGACGGTGTCCAGGCAGGATATACTGCCCAACTCAGCGTGAAATTTCCCGGAAAAAAATAAATATTCAGCGCCACGCGACACGCGACAACGTTACGAGCAAGCGAAACTTTTCGCACTCGAACTCACCTCGTCTCGTCACGTCCCTATAGAAAAACGATCCGCAGTGTGCTATTGTATCCGTTTAAACGACACAGTCGCTGGTGCAAAGTGTCGCATGCGCGTCGTGAAACTTTGAGAAACACGGCCCGCTGGTGATAGTACCGTTTGTTGAACACGGTTTCGGAAATTACGCGGAATGTCCTGGGACACGTGGGTAGGAAACGTTTGGCGATAATTATATACTATAAATCTATATACGAAATGATATGCTCCAGTGATATTCTTATGTGATAAAATTTAATAAATTTTTTACTTCTCTACACCGAAAAAAAGACTATTCTTAAATCAATCATAATATATTTATATATAAGCAAAAATATTATAATCTTGCTTTAAAGATATCAATCTTGATTTGATTGAATTTGGTATAAGATTTTTAATTGAGCAAGTCTTGAATTAAGTGCAAAGTAATACTTGCATCAAAACAAATTTAATCAAATCAAGATTGATATCTTTGAAGCAAGATTATAATATTTGTACTTATATACGAATATATTATGGTTGATTTAAGAATAGTCTTTTTTCTGTGTATTTTCTGTGACAAAAATTTGATAGTTATTTACAATAAGATACTCTAAGTTTTCAACTTTTAAACGGTACTTTATAAGAATATAATTTGCGTAGGTATGTGTTTCCTCGCGATTAATCTTATATGCATGGATTTATTAATAATTGCTTTCGATATAGATAGATTATGGGAGCGTTGTTCTACGGCGTTCCCTGACGCTTCGCTTTAAAGCGATTATAATTCATAAACACGATCCAGCGGACCGTCCTCTATTTAGACTCTAGCGCCACATTCGGGATCCAAATTTAACACTAATGCGTCACTTCCCCTTGCATAATCCGCACGAATATAAATTTACCCTCGGGAAAGCGCATAGGGACTATATTCTATGCAAAGCATGCACGTGAAGACTTGGGACATCAATTTATCTTTCGAGCCTAAAGTTACAACTTTTACATATCAAAAGTAAAAATTACAGATGTAACATTATAAATTATCTTTTAAAGAAATTGATATTTAATTTTTTTTTTGTAAAAATCTGATATAAAAGTTTAATATTAATATTAAGAGTTTCTACTATTTAACATTATATATTTTTGAAAGCTTCCTGTATTTGTATAAATTAAAAAATTAATATTTATAACTGAAATTTGAACACGATTGAATTAGAGAGATAGGAATGCATTACATCTTCAATAAAGTGATAAATCAAGCGTACAGCTTTATACGTCAATCTCATCAAAGTCGATCGTCCGTTAATCAAAACATAACGATAACTTGCAGTGGCAATAATAGATTTATGCCTATATGCCTACGAATAGTCTACGCTTTATCAAATGTGACTATACAACTAAGCGTACGAAATAACTTTAGTAAACGTTACGACTATATCGTCCTATGGCTATGAAACATCGGTTAATTATGCCTGTTATCTGCACGCCACTTCTATGAATAATTTCCTGCGGCGATGAACTTTGACATACACATCTACGTGTAATTAATCAGATTGCGCATGATCGTGTACCGAGTTAGCGAAGTATTAAAACGCCGGCGGAAATTTTTCATCGCAAAACTGCACACGGCCTGAATGCGCTAGAATTCTAAATAAAAAATGTGGTTCATCGAAATTACGTTCATCGCTTAATTGCTCTCGGCTTCATGATTCATAGCTGTGTAACATTTAGATAACTGTGTGCGTATACATAATTTGTCAATTTTTTATTTTATTTTGGCAATGAATTAATGTAAAACTATTCGACAAAGTATTATATATAAAGCGTAATGTCACATATAAAATATTAAATTCTATTAAAATATTTGTTGAAAAATAATTTTTATCGTGGTAGACAAAGTTATTTTAAAAATGTACTAATTTTATTATATTTTGAAAATTTGTATTGTAAAACAGCAAATTCGACCAACTACTGCCATCAAAACATTGTACCGAACCAAAAAATATTAATCGTATTTCTCATTCCGTGGAAATTTTAAAGCGGAGAACGTTGTCGAATCAATCATATACACATTTATAGAAAAAGTTATATTAGTATAGGAAAAATAAATATTATTACGTAATTCAAATATTATTACGAAATTCAACTATCAGTGATATAACAATGGAAAAGAATTTTTGTTTTTCAAACGTTTTTATCTCTAAAATATCTGGATTTTATCGATACAGGACGAAATTAGTTCTCTACGGGGAGAAATGTAAAGAATGCAAGTTATTTAAATTAAATATATCAAATTCTTGCGAATTTATTTTAATTTATTATAAAATTCGTTTGCCATATGCGCATTAATGCAATATACGAGCCATATTTGGTAAGAAAAAGCAAATAATGTGAATTATCTTATAAATTCATCATCACTTTGTAAAAATGGACTATCGAATGAGACACAAAGAGACATTGGAAAATATGCTCTGTATATTTTGTACTAGGCTAGGTGTATGCTAAACAGAAGATGCTTATTTCATGCCTCATGAGAAGGTAGTCGAGAAGGGATCGAACGTGATAAATTGTCTCGCGGGAAAGATAACTAAACACAATATTCGAAACACGTATACACGATATCTTCGTGCGGCGCAAGACGTGATAAATGACGATACAATCATTACCTGCGTTTCTGTCGGGACGTGACGGCGCGCGGATGACACCACTTTGATGAATCACGTGTAGCGACTTATCTGAAAGCTTACGCATCATTAAAAATACCGGCAAACTATCTTCGAATAAATTACACTCGAGAGACAAATAAATCTATGTACATAAAACAAAATAAAATGAAATAAAATAAAATATATACATATTGCAAATTGCCAGAAGTTGCGACGAGCGGTCTAATTGAATCGCTTCGTTGACGTACGCGACAATCTGGGAAAAATCGAGAAATATTGAGTCTTCGATACGCGCTACGACAATTCTATCCAATTTATTTAGCTGAGCGCAAATATTGGTGCAGTCCTTTCAGCTCCGATCCTAATTGCGGATCTAGATGACCATTCGCGACCAATTATTGGCACAAAAGAGAGACGAACGATTCGCTAATAGAATCGATGAAAAAAGAATATCAGAAATTGTCTGTGTTTGGTTAAAGGGAAAAAAAAAGAAGGGAATAAAGTAGTACGTGAGTCGTCATCAATCAAGGAGATATTAAAGAGCAGCTCGTTAAGCGAAATCGAGTCGTAAAACATTAATTATGGAACGTGAGCTGATTATTGCGGCAAATATTGATTGAAATTTAACTAGGTCGCCGTAATGAAATTGGTCGAAAACGCGTCTGCGATGCTCGGAATCAACATTTATCCGAACAGGTATATTGCTATTGATTCTGTAAAACACTGCTTTGTAGCAAACACTCGTTTACAAAAATCTTATATACCAGATCTAAGTAAAACAGGATTCAAAACGATTTGCGGACTACAAGAAGCTCAGTCGTTGACTTTATCCCGCGTTACTTTCACTGAGAACAGATAGTTGAATACGAGTCTCATTTAATTTAATACGCGGTCGACTAAAGCACTCGTCAGATTATTTACGAACCGAGAGGGTCCAGAAAAAGGAAGTTGGAGAGCAAACCACGGGGAAAGGGAGAACGAAAGACTCGTAAATATGAATAATGTATTTGCTTTGCGGGAGAGAGCTTTGAACTGCCGGGACCCGCGCAAAGAAACAGTCTCCGCCGCAATTATAGTCCACCGAGAAACTTCTTGCGAAATTATCGACTTTGATTATCAAGAGCCAAGATTTCCCGCAACAACGTAATAATAAGCAAAGAAGAGATCGGAGGTACTTTATTTCTCTTTCTTTGCGTCTCCACTTTTACCTCCGGTAAGAACAGCGCATACACGCAAAAGCGGAAGTAATACCAGACGTCTAGTCAATTTATTCTTATTAACTTTGTTTTATTTTCTGTCTGCCATAGAATAAAAATAGTTACGGATATATGTGAATTCGATTTTTTTAAAGAATACGAATTTATAATACGAGTTCTGTGAACGAAAATAAGTCGAGAGAGAAAAAGATTTCATCTCAAGTGGGAAAAAAATTTGTCCACAGACAACTCATCGTAGAAAATTTTTTCGTTTGAACGCTACTTACTGTTTTTTTAAAGAAAGGTAAATAATGGAAAAACAATCAAGTTAGCACTGAGATCAGAAAATTTATCGCTGCGCGTGGCGAATCGATAAAAAGTTGCAGTTGGCATGCGGAAATACGAACCGAGAGAGTTGTCGATGGCGAAATATTTATTCTCTTCCTCATTTCCGTTTGGAATATTGAAAAACAAACTCGCCACCACTAGAGCGACGAGCGCTATTCGTGGTGTTATTGGCTTTCGAGCTTCAAAGTGGAAGAATCTTGATTATGTACCCTACGACGGAAGCTCCCCCACAGTTTACTCGTATTTGATCGATAGCAACGAGCATAGAGAAAATGTTAAGATACACAAAGCAAACATATATATTATAAACATACACTTTATTTTTATAACATATTTATTGATAATGAATAACAATACACGTAGTTAAGCTGATTTACAAAATTAGCGGTTATTATAAATAATCGGATATTGTAAAAGTTCATATTGTATATACAGTAATGAACATTATTGAATATACAATTATCGAGGAGTCAATCACTACTAAAAAATGTAGATACAGTGATTGCTAATTATGGCAATACAATACACTTTACTGCTAGCATTGCTATTGTATTCTTAATATTGTTTTCCTATGTATTGCCACCTATTGTGAACAATATTGACAAATGTTGTTAATGTTTTGCTATGTACTGCTATGTATTGTTAGCATATTGCTAGCGTATTGCTAGTACTGTTACTATTAGCATTGCCTGTTTTATTACTGATATGTGCTGCCGCAATATATTTCTAAAGCAACGTACATTGATTGCCATATTGGTTGACACCTCGATAAGTATGTAATTGTAAAGTATTTTCTTATAATCCCCTCCTCTCCCTCTCCCTTTCCCCGTCTCCCATCCCTCCCTCCCCTCTCTCTCTTCCTCTCTCTCCCTCCTCCCCCCCTCTCTCTCTACCATAATAGAAACTTCCTTAAATAAATTAAGAATATGGAGCATTTCACATTCAGAGCTCCTGTATTGAATTCTGCACTGAAAAAAGGTCAATGTAATTTTATATGGAAAAATTACATGTTTATGACTGTAAAATTACCTAAATATGATTGGAAATTTACAATTTCCAGTAAATTTGCAATCGTATTTAAGTAATTTTTCGGTTATTAAACATGTAATTTCCATGTAAAATTACATGAATTTTTTTCAGTGTTCGCTCAGAAATCGAGGTATTTAAAAAAATATATTTATTTTTGACAAATTTTAAAACATTTTGAGTGATTCGTAAAACAGTTTAACTAGGGTGTATATATATATAATAGAAATATATTTCGCACATATAACAAAAATAAAATATTTGTGTTATTTTGAAATCCTATTTGGATGACTTCACACACACCCAGAAAAGTCTCCGTCCCTGTTCTTTACTTTAAAAACTTGAGTCGTATCTTTTACATTTCTATCATGCTTAATTTGCAACGTTAATATAATATTTTTCCTTTTTGTGCTTTAGAGACCTGTTTATTCTATCACCAGCAAAGTACGGTTACTGAAGCCGAGGAGTATATTGCATTAACAATAACATGATACTTCTGCTTTTAAAATGTACATACGGTCGTCATAACTTTCCGCGCGTAGTATTTCTATCTATATCCACGTAGCCAGCGAAAAAACACACTCGTTCGCCTATAAATGGTGCTTGGAGCACACTATTATATCTCACTGTATTTAAAAAATTGCACACACATAATTGATATTAACCTTTCGTGTGTAAACATTATCATCCTGTTTTCGGAAGAATTAACAGAATAAAATAAAAGTTTTTATAACGAGAAATAATTTTACGCTAATAAAAAGGTCATGGGATTTTGATAATACGACCCATTAATCTTTCAACTTTTCTTTTCCATTGCATTTTTACTAAGAATTTGTTTCTCTTCTTTTTTCTTTCTTTTTCTTAAGATCTATTTACGATATTATCCATGTGATCGTGTATGTCATTCAGGAAGGAACAGATCGCATTTGCAATGAACTTTCTCGTCTTTTCTCATATCCTGATGCAAGATCATAGAAAACAGTTCGATCCGAAAAGACACTTTTCCCTCGTTCTTTCACATCCTCGTTTACTATGCGGTAAGAATGTGCAAACGCATTGAAACGCGCCCACAAAGAAAGTGAGTGGGGATTGATGTGGAAAGCGAGGAGAAAGAGCAAAGATTTCCTTGTGACATTTATCGATCTATTTTCTGGTTTCTGTACCGTCTATTTTCTCTCTTCCTCTCTCTCACTTCCTCCGCCTCCCCCCCCCCCCCCCCCCTCTCTCTCTCTCTCGTTGCAGCTCAGATTTTTCTTTGTTAAAAAATTTGCCTTCGACATAGCTACGAGGAGATGAAGTTCCTGTTGACACTCGGTTCTCGTATATTCTCCGGACGGAGTGAAAGAAAGGTTGCGGTATTTATTGGATCCACGGTGCAGGAAATTCTGATCAAAGCCCCTTCTGACATGAAAAATTCCTGCCTGCCAGTAGTTAACAGGGAAAATCAGTAACGGTATTCTTGATAACGATTTTTCACTATTCGCTTTTTCGGGCATCGAGCCTTTTCGTGTCGAATCGAAACGAGCGGACAGCGAGTTTCAGAAAAATAAGCAGAAAACCATCGAGTTTGAAAAATGCAGTCGATGAACAAAGCGCACTTTTTCTCGTTATGTAACTAGCCTGATTTTCAGCTGTATTCATTTCTACGTTATACACATTGTGTATAACGTCTTCCATACTGCGCGCTACATTAATTTATAGTGATGCTCATCAGCATGTTATGTACTCTATTTCGGCCAATTTCTCAATTTTCAGGGCGCTTTATTTCGAATAAAAATTCAATTAATCAATAACGTTACGTATATCAGGTAGTATGAAAAATTCATCACTTTATCAGGAAAATATGTCACTTTATTTTCATCATATACAGGTTATACAATCTTTAACCCTTTGTGGCTCGGCAATCCCGTTTGGGATCATCCACTTTTATTTTACAAACTATTCACTCAATTTTTATGAAACTTGGCCTATGGAGTAATTTGATAATATTTTATTTAAGTCTGAGGTCAAAAATAAAAATTTTTAAACAGTAAATTCAATTTACTGCGAACAGAATATTTCGTCGAAAAGTAATTTAATTGTCATAAAATTCGATTTTAGGGAATTTTTAATTGCGAAATATAGCATTAAGTTTCCAGTTTCGCTTTATTTAAAACTCATTAGCGATATGTAAACGGTTATATAGTAGTGATTTCCAAACTGATTTTCAAACTCTGATTATGAACCCTGTGATACTAGATCCTCCTCATGGAGGTTACTATCCTTTTGAAATTTGATATTTTCGGGCAACATTCAAACTCAGAGATACCAAGGACCTCCTAAAACCGAATTTCACCAATATATAATCAGACTATTCTTTTTAAATTTGAACATTAGAATTCTAAAATCAGAATTGAATTCAGTGATTCCGAAAACGTTTAGAGACCAAGATCGTTTATAAGTTACTTTATTAGAAAACTCCTGTCCTCAAAAGGTTAAGCATTCTTGATATTGTACGCAGAAATACAAACAAAAATTCACGGTATGAAAAGTACGAAATAGAAAAGGAGTCATAACTCACCTGTTCTTTCACATTTAGACAATTTACGGGCGAAATAAGTACGTACAATAAATCGACGACTACGCGTATGACAAATAACGTCGCACGGTGTGTGTGTGTGGGTGCGTGTGTGTGTGTATTTACAGTGTTTACCTAACATTAATCTCAGTAAATAGGCAAGACGTAAATCAGAGTATATACAGCATAATAGGTGGAATATAATACATGGGTTTATTCAGGCTTGGATAAAATATATTTTTTTAATTACCGTCGCGTTACTGGAATGTAAATCACACCTTATTAATGATTCGCGTTTGTAATCATGAAACAATTTAAATGAGAGGATAAACGCAAGAGCAGCATCATTAAGCATTCTTTATTAGAACTTAGATCGCAACGAACTGCAGATTACAGGGAGAACATGAAATACACAAGATAATTATGCCTATATCAGATAATTATACCTATATCAGTTTAATAAGTACGTATCAAGTAAGTAAAGCTAAAATAACGTCTTATCAATTCACAGTTACATATAGAAATAATATGTAATTTCTGTATGTTACTTTGTTTATTTTCTTTCGAATTTGATTTGTTGTATAATTTTGTTAAGAAATCTTTATTAAATTTGTAGGATGAGGTATATGATAAAAAAAATAGAATATAAAAATACAGGAAAGGTTAGTTTTACTGAAATATCGAAAAGTTTAATTGAATACAGATAACTAAAAACAATTTTGTTGGACTATCAAAATAATTTCATATGTAGAACACTCAAACTGGTTGTTAGAATGTCAAAATTTTTTGCAGTATTGTTTATCTTAAGCTTGAGATTTTTACATAATTATTTTGATTGTCCAACAAAATGATTTTCAGATATCTACCTGATTTTTAGATACTTTAACAAAATCATTCTTTCCATGTATATGTAATGAAAAGCAGGAAAACACATATTATTTCTTCTTACGCGTTATTGTAAAAAATACAATGGTGTTATAATTAGCTTACTTCTACTCCACTTCTTATGAAATTTTTGCGCGATTAATGTAAACTCGACGGATAGCGGAATAGAACGATGCAACTAGGTCAAAAGGTCACTGCGCATCGCATTATCCGATACCCTCATTAAGCAGTACCAAGTGTCACTGAGTGTTATCTAACATATCACTTAAAAGTAGAAACTTTCTCCTCTCTTTAACAAATTTATTTCCGGTGCTATCGATTCATCACTCTTTACTCCCGGCAATAATTCCAACAAATATAAAAACTAAATAATTAGAGACGCGAAAAAATATAAGATAATTGCACAGTCGACTTCTTCGAAAATATTTTAACGCCTAAACGTAATTGCAGCGAATAAAGGAGCCTGTGTATATACATGTAGAACGTGTCGCGTCAATGGCCGACTCGATCTACTGCTGTTTCACCCTCTGCGTCACCATAGCCTACCTCCATTCGCTGCAAGAGAGTGCGAGCGAATGGAAATTAGCGTCTCGACGAGGATGCACCGGTAATTAGAAAGCTTCTATCCCTACTGCATCCTCTCGTGCATTCCCCTCGCCTTCATTCCTGCTTCACGTCCCTCCCGTTCTACTGATCGACTTCCTCCATTATAGCCACGACTATGTCATAATTCGCAATAACCGAGATCCGTTACAACGCTTAGGAAAATGACGATCCGATGAGTGGCACGACGACGTAGAATTAAGGAAAATTAAATTGTCGATATAGCAAAGCGTAGCAAATCGTAATGAAGCGGAACTATCGTTCCACTTTATTCTTTGCAAAGCAGGATGAATATTTAACATGTTCTGTGCCGCGTGAGTCGATGACTCGCTTTAAACTTTCCGTTCAGGTTATTTAATATTTTGGCTATAAAAAAAAACGTAATTGTAAAATAATTGTTTATATCATACGTGGATACATAAATTATGATATATGATGAAATATTGATACGTTAGACCTTTTTCTTTATAATAATATTTTTGTAATTTTTTAATTATAAAATATATGTTTAATAAATATAACACACGCAAATAAAAATATCGTGGATCACCGGTGACGTTTGCGGTCAAATCTCTTAAAATTGGCCCAGCACAAACTGTTAAATTAATTTTAAATTATTTTCTTTTAGAGAGAGAGAGAGAGAGAGAGAGAGAGAGAGAGAGAGAGAGAGAGCATCCTCCAAAATATTTCCGATGAATCGATTGAAAATACTTTCTAAAGTTTACGGAACAAAAAGTTTACTTTTAATAGAGATGTACGTGGGCAATTTGATAAGTGACTTTTTAAAAGGAAACTATGTTGAAAAATAAGTCGAATGTTGGTTTAAAAAAGTTAAAAAAGTCAATAACGAGAGAGTAAAGGGTACATAACAAAATCTGACATTGCAATACCAAGATTATTCTATTATTTGTCAATCAATTTGTCTGGCTTGATGGTAACATATATTACCAAGTGTCTCATTTTTAATATCTTTTTATACATTATTTATTATTTATATACATCTTTAATTTTATATTGTGACCAATTATTTTATTATGGACTAACACAATGACGCTTAGTAATTCAGAAATTAACGAACATTTTCTCGACATGCGAAATTTTATTTTATAGCCAGCTAGGTGAGTTGTTTCGACCAGAGTTACGATTTTACTCAACTTTTTTTTTATCTCTCTTAATTCATTTCTAACTTGGCTTGTTACCAGAACACCGGAAAATTTCAAACAACTGGTCATCCAGCCGTTTGCGAGTGATTTCCGTTTCTCAGCAAAGCATCTCACTGGCCATAATTACTTTATGTATAATTTTTTCTATCTTTTCGACTGCTTTCATCTAATATAACATCTCTTGTATGTATATCTGAAAAAGCTCAATCATGAGACCGAAACATGTCATATTTTAACTAATTATAGAATATTATATTATTCATATTTTCTTTTGATTTTTCATATTTTAAAATACTTCATTATATTTGACTCTTATGTGTCTTTTATTCTCTCGTTATTGTTTTTAAATTAAGAGTCCTTCATTTTCTTGTAATAACTTATTTAAAGAAATCACTTACCAAGCTGCTCTTGTATATTAATAGCAGTACATTAAAACACTTCACTTTTCAAAGTATTAAAACTATAATAAGCTTCAATATCAGCATCTTTTTTTTATGTCTCTTGTTATTCACATCTATCTTTTGTAGTTTCGCCTTTACTATGCGCTTCAGCAAGGGAGTTATAAAATAATATCTTCCAATAAATACTCTTTTCAAGTGCCATAAAACGAGAGAGAATCTTCTCCAGGTTAAGTAATTTAGCGTAGATTTTTTTGCACTTTTGCAATCTATCGATATGTTTAATCTTAATAATTTTAACATGATTAAAACACAAGTGACGTGAAAGAAAAATATGGAATTGGAAGACAGAATTGAACATACTTGGGGGCAAATTTGCGGTTTACTTTTTACGCAACCATATTCTCGCGTGAGCGTACCGCATGCATAATAAACGCAACGGGAGTATTGATAATCGCAATGGGAGTAAACGGGGAAGAGATCGGGCTTTGCGAAGTGGAGCACCACACCATCGCAAAACTTGGAATATCTCATCTCTATCGCGAGGATACACATGGCGAGATCCAATACGTCGTCTGTAATCTCAAACATTCGGAACGGTACGAGGCGCCCAATGGCATAATAGCGTCGTACAGAGAGTTATGTCGTGAATCGACAATTGCATGCACCGATAAGACAAACTGCCGGCACAGTATTGACGAGTGACCCGCTTAACTTGAGTCCGTTAACCCCTCTTTCGTAACACTGATTACAACTATTACGAGAAATTCGCTTTTCTTTATAAACAGAACCGCAGAAAATTGCATATAGTCCAAACAGTAACCATCAACTATTAATTTTCCACAATAGACGCTTTTCAGCAAAAGACACAAATGACACAGTGTAATATAGTGAATCGTTCCATATTTGTTTTACATCGGTGAATAGCAAGGACGTAATGGTTTACTGTATTACATCTGTATCTCTTGCTGGAAACCATCAAAAGTTGGACTAGAGGCACAGTCGACTTTTTGTGAGTGTTAATTTTTTTTTTAGTGTAAAGATATATTTAATGCCCGTATTCATAGTCAGGCCTTATATTTAAGACTTCCTTAAATTTATCTTCAGATGCTCTACGAATTATTTTATTGGCTACTGAGCATCTAAAGATAAATTTAAGGAAGCCTTAAATATAAGGTCTAACTATGAATACGGACATAAATCTCTAAGAAATAAATAAAATACGATCCTACTTTTATGATAATAAAAACTCGTTGTTAAAGTTTTCACAACTATGTAAGAATTTTTCAGATTTTTATACAGTCCAACAATATCAACAAACACTGTCAAAAGGAGTAATAACAATCTAATCCCTTAAGTTAAATAATATTTTGTTATTTTTAATTTCTATGCGTGTGTCAAAATACGTTATATTGGACAGAAGCAGTGGCGACTTGTAGAAATAATGAAAAATAATTCAAATTATTATAGGTATAATTTGACATTATGAATTTAATAGTGAAGGATGAAAATTTCACATTGCTGACGGAGAATTAATCGTATTTCCAATTCTTCGTATAATACTTTAATTGTCTTAAAATTTAATTAAAGACTGCGCTCATTATTTCGCCTAGAATTTCCTATTTGCTGTTTTTAATTAAAACTAATTTCTCGAACTTTCATCTGTTTTGCTCGCTCGGAAGTTCACATGAATGTAATCGTCGCAAATCGCTCGGTCGTATATGCATTTATGCCGTGTGCACCGGTGCGACGCGTTCGAGGAGAAACGGCGCGTTTCTGCTTCTTGCGGAATTTCGTATGCAGTCCCGGAAGGAATTTACCCCTGACAGTCGGCATCCGACGGTCGAGCGAAAGTTGATCGATGCAATTCTTCGCACCCGCGGATGAAATAAGACTGCAAGACCCCGCAGGGTACCTCGCGCAATATCTCGCCTGTCGATATCCATCCGAGATGCGCCAAGAACGCATTGGGCCAAGTGATGCAAATACTGTCTGATTTAACCGCGCGAACTGCGCACCGCAACTTCCTGATCAAATTTCCCGTAGCACGCGATCAAGTCCGCAGCTATGGAAGCTTCCCTATCCGTTTTAGCTACAGAAAATGATATATTATTACCGTCACTATCAACGACAGTTTACAGACGTATGTTGTTGATTTTGAACACGTTGCAGAAAATAAAGTCCTTGGATATATTTCCATTTTAAATCCTTTAACGCGGATTAATATATAAAATAAAATATTAAAACAAAAGAAAATAAATCATTGACTCGGTTTTTTTTCTTTCGTTTTTATTTTTCATCATGATGGCACTGAAAGGTATTAATTAGAAAAACTTTGCAAATAATTTTATATATTGTATTCCGAGTAGTTTTGTTGAAACAAATGTAACAAATAAATAATAAATAATAAAAAAAAGTAGGACAGGGTTGAAATTTAACAGCGTATCGTTTATAAACCGCTTGACCGCCACTTTTATTTCGTTTGTTATGTGAAAGAACTCATTTAAAAAGTGCATAAAGAACTTACTCTACTTTGTATCACGACGCTGTAACTGTATGTCGTTGTAACTGAAAAATTGTGAGCGCTGCAATGTAGAAAGGAGGCATAATGTTGCTGTTGTGCGCATTTCATTTCGTTTACCGGTGAAAATTTTCGAGAAAATGTTCTCGAAAATGTTTTGCACGCTTAGAACGAAAAATATTTTTAAACTGAACTATAATAATTGAAATTTGCAAGCAAGTAAAACTTTAGGAACTATCTTTTAAACATTACTATGAAAAATGTATTAATAAAATATATCAAGATATCGATAATTAATTATAAAGAATCAAAATAAATTTTTTGGTAAATTAGAATAACTTTTTTATTAGTTTATGTTTACAGAGTTAAAGACATTCTTTATTACATATTTATATTCAGAATTTAATTTTTAAAACTATTTTGATAATCAATGAATATTTAATTAAGCTAAAAAATTTTATAAAGATAAATTCTATTTTTGATCAAAGATTTTAATGCTTAAATATTAATTTATATACATATCCAATTCTGCAAACCATGCACCGAAAAATTGTATTACACGATATTGACGTATGTTAAAAAATTTGATTTTATATATACAAGTATTTAAAATAAAAGTAATAATTTGCTTATTTATTTTAATGCATGGAATAATTGTATATTTATTATTTGTATTTTACTGCAAAAACCGTTGATAAAGAAATTTTATAATTACCTAAAATAATGCTAATTGACCTAATTAAGAAAATATTATTTTCTGATAAATTCAGAAATAATAAATAGAGCGTTTTAATTACACAGTATTGAAATAATCAATAAATACATTTGGGACGAAGTCACAATCAACGAAAATTAATGCATATTATCAAAAAAATTGGATAAAATTCGCCATCGCCATTTATAAAAAGCTGACGAAATTTCCACGTTGAAAAGAGAATATAACTCGATCGAATCGAAGGTGCTAAGCAAAACATACGATTCAAATCGGCATTAATCGCACGGAAACAATAATGGCCCTAGTTTTTTATTGGGCGATCGAATGTTCATTAACGTATCAGCCATCAATCGGAGATTGGCAACCGAGTTCGGCAACATCTGGCTTCCTCTCTCCCTCTCTCTTTTCCTCCTTCCCTATATCGCATCATCCTGATCTCGTTTGTTCGTGATTATTCTGGCAACAAATGGGTATAATAATATTAATGGCGGTGGTGTATAGCATCACCGACGTTAATTTCGATGCTGATAACCGTAAAACAGTTGCTCGCGTAATAATGGTTATAATTCCGCTAAATCACTTATTATAATGTACTTTCGACACGCGTTCGACATGACGCGAAAAATTTATAGCCAATTTTCACTACTGATTTATTATCCTCTCTCATCTCGGCTTATAAACTAATTTATGGATATGCGTAACAGTATGTCCTACGCGCGCGATGGGCTTAAGCGAAAATATCACAATATTTGCAACGGTCTTGATGTATCAACGATTTCGAGCGTAAATGCTGGTAAATTTGATGCATCAAATAATGTGTTTGTATTTCAATGTTTTACAGATTTTTAATAATCAACTTTTCGTTTTTGTATTTAATAATATTTTTAGTGTGATAAATATATAAAATAAGGCTCGAAAGAATTTTTAGTGTGATAAATATATAAAATAGGGCTCGAAAGAATCTATCAGTGAAAAATATAAAAAACCCCATCAGAACCTATATCGGTTGTTCGAATGCACAGAAAACTTTTTATTTTCGTGTGAATGTAACAAAACGAATAAAATAAACGTTTCGATCCATCAATTCCTTATCAATATAATATATAAATCGAAATTACATAAGTAACGCAAATTCCAAGATGATGATTCCCGACAATGTAACTCATTCTTCTTTATCCAAATGCCAAATTAGCTATGTAATAAATAGCCAAATGATTATCAAAAATACAAACTTATAAAATAATAATATAAAAATTTATGTAATTTCAATTTATAGTTTATATTGATAAGGACCCGAATTGATGGGTTGAAACGTTTATTTTATTCGTTTTGTTACTCTCTAAATCTGAATCAGTGGATAGTCACTAATTACTCAGTGGCATACTTAGCGCTGATAATCTATAAAAAGTTTCAACTAAAAAAAGAAGAATGTTTGAGTATTATATAATTAAAATACTATCATTTTCACATTAATTTCAATTTTCCAATACCGTATTAAATTTAAGTACTAATACAAGGTTAGTTAGATCACATAATAAAGATTAGCTAGGTTAGGGATCCCATATTTAATTCACTGATTACCAATGGCATACTTGG
>NW_017297166.1:1253539-1329871 GCF_001594075.2 Trachymyrmex cornetzi | reverse complement strand
GCATACTTGGCACTGATATCGTGATTATCCACTGATTTAAATTTAGAGAGTACATTCACACGAAAATAAAGAGTTTTCTGTGCATCCGTACAACCGATGTAGGCTCTGATGGGCTTTTTTATATTTTTCATTTTTAGTGTGATAATACATTTTGTTATAATATTTATTAAATATTGGAAATATATAGCTTGAACTAGCATATTTCATTAACACAAAATAAAGTATTACAATATTTTTCAAATATTAGAAATATATAGCTCGAACTAGCATATTTTATTAACACAGAATAAAATGCTCTTTTACGCACCAAAAGTGTAAAACTATATTAAAATTGGATGGCAATAAATTGGAAGTTTGTACAGTAGTACAGTTCGTTAATAATTTCAGCAGTCTATTTAAATCTATTAAATTGTTTTTCGCTCCGTCTGGGAGTTGCAGCGGATGCACCGCGGGGTTAGTGAGGCGCATACAAGAAGAAATCACGCGGACAGTAAATTATGAAAAGCGTCACGAAGTTGCGGAGAGGACATATTTCCCGGTGTTCTGTAATTTCTTTGTACTTAATTAATCAGGCCGCGGGAGTGCCGGCAATGACGAGGGGTGCGCTCTAAATTAAATAACGGCGCCCCTATTTACGTTCTACTTTCATCAAGCTTCACGCTCGCTTCGGCTTGAGATATTAAAATTGCAGGATTATGCGCGTCGTATCTAATATATTCACCGGCCTCTTAATCTCGACCTTCGAGCTTGATCGACGAAAAAAATTAACTACGCCGAGTGTAGAAATCATTGCTTACTATAGACTTGTGACTCGCAAATCCTTTATTATTTTAAAGTAGAAAAAAATGAAAGTAAGTCTAGTATGATATAATGGTACATATTTGTTCCACGAAAAATCAAACTTTCTTCTCTAAATATATATTAGACTCATTTTTACGTATACGTAAAAAAAAGATCTGTGCTAATAAGTTACATGTGTGTTTGCTGACTAAAAAATATGATCGGATAATGCCGACATCTTGTCGCGATACAGTCGACTTATTTGCAATAAAACAAACGGGCCGAATTATAAATGCGAAAAGAGACTTACTTTGAAATTTTAGCACATGAGTCATATATCACGTGAACGATATCGAATAAAGAGTAAAAGTATTTTATATGGAAATCCGAAAATGCAAATAGCTCGTGTTAACGTATCCAAAAAGGAGCTTGAGCAACTTTCGCAAAAGCCGTAATTGAATCCCTGACTAAAAAACTCGAGCGTAATAAAAACTGAGAGCGGCAAAAAAAAAAAGAGCTCGCGGACACGGAGAAGTCGAAGAACCCCGTATATGTATATTCACTTGTGTGCAACGTTGTAAATTTTTATATTAAAAGATACAACTCTCTCATCTCCGTGTCTAGTGCTTTCAGCGTGATGCACGCGTGTATAACACGGAGCGTTTCAGCTAATGACATGATAGATATATGACTTCTCCGGTGAGTTTTATTTTGATTGACGATTGGAAGAAAAATTTATTTTTCGTTTAGATTGTTCTCAATTTTCTTTATATTAATTTTCACAGTTGAATTGAAATTTTAACATTCAGTCGATCAGCTGTATGGGAACGATTTCGGTCTGTCAACGGAAGATCCATCGGAGATTGTTAACCAAATTTTTCTTAATTCCCCTTGGCTTTATATTTTTTATTCGTCCATTGTGGTTTGCGACTATAATTATAAGAAATCTGAAGATCGCTCGATCAAGAAGCCGAAACATGTAATGGAATTATTGTTAGACCAACGATATATATTATTGTTATACCATCGAAACATTTGTAAGAATTTTATCGAGGAATTTTATTACTATTATATGTCTATATTTTATATTTAAGTATTTTTGATTACTGACTCTTATATGTCCTTTACTTAGATTTTGATTTTTATATAGATATATCTAGACCTTCTGTCTAAATTATTCGTATGATTTTCTCCAGAAAGTGTAAAGTTGACACATTGACGAAAAACTGTACGACAAAAAGTCATTTTTTGTTATATCTATAAAAATATACTCCTTTCTTTTCCTCCAAATAACCAGCATTAATTTCACTTTTGTACATTTACTCAGTTTATCATAAAAATTATCATTTTCGACAGTCTGACTTTCTAGTCCCTCAACTCTATTTCAAAAATCAAGGTGGTGGAGGTACTTATTGACTCATCCTTGTAACGTAATTACTCTCTTTTCAATTAACTCTTACTTTTCAATTAACTCTTATTGGATCAACTGTTATTTGAAAGAAAAGAGAGGAGTACACATAACGATGGCTTTTTATCACAGTTTCTCTGTCAACTAATTAGCTTCACGCCAGAGATCGAATGCTTGGTCTAGTTATGTATATATCCTTGATGTCACAGCACGCTTCATGTCGTTGCGCGCATCGATTTCCCCTGCCAAGAGACGGAAGCGAAGAGGCCTCGTCAGCGGCGCATCTCCGCTTTAATATTAATTGTCCCGACCGTTAATTAATAGTCCCTTCATTAACGTAATTTATAACCCCCTCTTTCGCGCATAACAAGGACCGGGTGTAGCCGAGCATCTCTTTGCTCTTTTCCTGACCACGACTATATTTCATCTTTATCGCTACATACTCGGCAAAACATGTGAGACGATAGTATCGTCTCGCTGTTTACCGTGTAATGACACGTACTTCGTTATCGTCGATCCTTCAACACGTAGTCGTAGCAGTTAATTTTAATCGATGTGTGATCTCTCAGCGTTTAAATCAAATCAATTTATTTATTTTAGACTATTTTTGTGCAAAAAAAATTATCGTGCATGTCTCACTAATTTTTTCCTTATTAAAAAAATGAAGCAATATTTTTTTAGCGAAAATATCAGGAGTAATAAATAACTTTGAGTTGTAGTTAATTAAAAGAAAGAGAAACGGTTTTGACGAACCTTTTTAAAAGATACAAATGCATGATAAAATTTTATTTTTTACTTAACTGTAATTTGAATATACTTTAACAGAATTTTCATAAAGAATAAAATTTTTTAATAAAATTATTAATAACTGTAAGTTATTCCGGAACTTTAGAAGATGTAAAATTAACTAAATTCTAATACTTGGAAAATCGTTATTTTTAATCAAGAAATTACCTTAATCATCAAATGCATCTATTATTAAACATCCTGCATTATGAATGTATACCATTATTCACTCCAGAGATCTCTATAGATTGGTCGACAAAATCCTGACTCATCATTGTTTGTATCCATTATGAAATTGCATCAAACTCTCATTCACCTGAACTATCATCCTTCATTACCAAGTTGAGCTAAATAAGTTAGACGAATCCATTTCTAACACTGTTTTTGAACTGCATCACAGCGTAGCTACGAAATACTGCACGTCGAAATATCGAGTTATTTTCTCGCCAGGCAAACCGATCGACTTTACGCGCCAGCGCACTTGCTCGGCATTCTGCGAGGATCCCAGCAGGATAGATGGTGTTTTCTTTGCGTTTCCTACAATATCGGACTAACAGAGAAAGCGTACGACGAGGAAAGAAAGAGAGAGAGGAGGGAGGGGGAGGAAGAGGGAAAAAGAGGAGAGAGAGAGAGAGAAAGAGAGAGAGAGACTTTCTAACTGCAGTATCAGAGACGTGGGTCGTCCGGGTTACTACCATTTCGATGAAAGTCGCCGATGTGAAGGTACTAGGAATCAGGCAAGAAATGAACTATAGTATGGCATGCCGATAAATGCCGTATAACAGTCATCTGGAGAAAGTTACGAGGTGGCAAAAAGTAAATTGGAATGCGTCCTAAAATGCCACGTAGCAAAGGCGACATTGAATTTTCTTTTGTGGAAAAATGTATTAAATTTCGCGATTTTAACAGTTGAGCAAATAAACAGTTTGTCTACTGTTCATGCGAAGAAACATAGCAAATAATTTTATGGTTTCCATCGAAAATAATTTGTCTTATATACTTCCATACTGTGAAAAATGATTATACGTTATTTTTGAATGTAATTATTTATATGAAATATAATATCTATGTACTTGTTTTTGTTTGTATATACTCAGACAACAAAAAATGTCTGAAATCGCGTCATAAGATGTTTTTTGCATCTGGAAGACAATATAATAATTTAATTGATTTAGTATTAACAACTTTCAACTCCTTTCCATACGAGACTCCAGTTCACATTGAAAAAAGGTGGGGACAAATTTAATTTCTTGGATGTGACGATCATGAAGAACAATGTCGCTTAGGGTTCGATTGGTATCATAAATCAACTTTTTCGGGACGATACCTCAATTTTCTGTTATCACACCTCATTTCTCAAAAAAAAAAAAAGGAGTAATAATGACAGATAGTTCATAGTAGGAATGACAGATAGTTCCGTGCTGACTATTATTAGCCTTGAAATTTACTTATTATTATTATTATTATTATTATTCTAAAAGACAACTTAAAGACGTCTTATGTCACAATTTTAAACTTTGTTGTTTGAATAATGTGTATTTCTCATAAAATTAATTATTGCCTGGTTTATGCTTCGGTCTTAATCCTACAATTATAAAATTCAGTCAATGAAATACAGATTTCAATTAGGACCAATTAAGACTGACATCCCTATTGACTGAATTTTAGGATTTTAGAGTTAAAACCGAAGCATAAATAAAACATATGATTTATGGTAGTATTCCGATACACTGCACTGTTAAATTTTATAGGACCAATTTAATTTAATGTGAATCGCCACTGCTCCTACTCAATAATATCGTTATTTTTTACTAAAACAATGGTTGTATTTGACACTATACAGTATCAATTTAACATTATATAATGTCAAATTTAATTATCATTTTAGTTAAAAATAACGATAAATTTAGTAGGAACAGTGGCGATTCAAATTAGGTTAAATTTGACACTATAGATTTAACAGTGTGCCATCTGAAAATACTGGGCCGCGGACGCCGCAGTTCGATTCACTGAAAATCTGTAGTGCATACTACATATACTATAGATTTTCAGTACTGTAGTGTACATTAAAACACGAATTATACCAACGATGGATGAGGTATTATTAAAACGGCTGACCAAAAACACATTTTGATCATCAAAGGGATCAGTGGAAACATTGGAAACCCGGTCACAATTGAAAAATATCTCGAATTAGCATTTTAAGATTTTTAAGATTTTACTTTAAAATGATGTTGAAATTAGTTGAAATAAAAATGGCCTATGAATATTACACGTCTTAATAATGTATTAAACAAGCTTTTTAAAAGTACTGTTTAAAACATGTTTAAAATATGTTTTTTTTATATTATTTAAAATACGTTTAAATTAAGAACATATTTTCAATAAAAAAAACACAATGTTTTTTTTAAACATATTTGTTACTAACCTGTTTACTAATAACAAATTAATTTGTTATTAGTCTTTTTTTAACATGCTGTAATAGATTCAACCGGTTGCCTAAATCGTACCTGTAGATCTTTCAAGTCGTACCTGCTTTAAAAGTATCGAATTTATGACTAAATAAAACATAAAATTAATAAAAGAAATTATTAACTAATATCTAATTATTAACTAATACATAATTTTAATCATTTATTTAAAAGAAGATCAAGTATTTAATAATTAATGAATGATAATAATAAGGAAAGATAAGAACGTCAAAATAAAATTGACTTGTATTTATTTTTGTAATTGACATATTTGTATTTAATTAATTATTAGTTTTACTATTATTATTTATTAGTCTTATACCTTAAGATGGAATGATTTAGGATATTTGATAAATTTTATAAAAATCGATTTTTAATTTTGATAATAATTTTAAATATGTATACATACATAAATATAAAATATTCTATATTAAAGTTTTGTTTATGAAAGTATTAAAATTTAGAATATAAAGTTGCATGACTATATTATTATCAATTATATAAATTAATCAAAAACTTACATCAATTATATCTTATTTTTTAAATTATTGTTAGCACATACAAAACAAAATGTAACCTGTAAAATTTTTGTTTATATTACTCATTTCTCATGTATTTCTTATTTTTATCATTAAATTATATTAAGTAATAATATAAAATATTGATGTGAGATACGAAAGAAATTTAGGCGATTAGTACGCATTCAACTCTTTTAATATGCATTCTTTTTATTTCTTTACGATGTTAATACTCGTGATTTAATTTTTTCTCTTAAGCATCTCTCTTCTTTCTAAGGAGCAATATCTTTCTCCTCGAAAACAAATTTTGTCGTACTGCTTTGAAAACTGAAGCTTTTATAAGACAACGCGCAAGTACATCAATTGCTCTTAAAAATTTGATATAACCAAGAAAAATTCTCAGTTATCGTTTTTACGACAAGATGAATCTGTAAATCGAACGGAACACTTTCGGTAAGCTAGCGGGTTTCCATTTCAATATACTTCCGTCGTATCGTCTGGTCTCACGCCACCTCCCTCTATACGAAGGTCGGTGATCCACAACAGTCGGTAATTATAATACGCTACACAATATACTTCCGTCGTATCGTCTGGTTTCTTAAATCATTTCCTTCTCGTTGTTTCCTCGCCGCACAGTCGTCGTAACTATCATATATGGAATTACGTCGCGACCGACTTATAGCTTCCATTCGCCGCGGATTTTACGCGCTCTAGCTACATTCTTGACCCACATAAAACGTGATTCCACCTATCGAGATATTGCTTGCGCACACATTTACACATTACATATACTGGAAGAATTATATTGCTTACGATCGTCCATAAAGTATCGATACATATTCGAACCATAACCGATTCTCCGAAATATAATATTATTTCGCGTAATTTTAAATGCACTTTAAATTGCTTTTTAAATTTATGGCACGGACTTCCAGGAAAAAGTACAGCGAGATTAAAGTAAACGATCTTTTGAAAAATAACCGATTTTGTTTGCGAAGAGAAAAGAGAGGATATACGAATAAACGTCATGACGCTTAAAGCATAAAAATTCCGATGTGGTGAATATTTGATACAGAACGAAGTCTCGTTTGCAAATATATTTATATTTCGTTTGGAGGGAAAAAAATCAGAGAGAGAGAGAGAGAGAGAGAGAGAGAGAGAGAGAGAGAGAGAGAGAATTCGCCATGCATGGACTGGATATTTCGGATAAAAACAGCGAAATTTTTTCAACATTTGCTTTTATTTCTCCTTTTCTCTATTCCTTCTCTTCTCACTTTCCACGTGTATAATATAACATTTTCCCAACATAAATAGCAGCAATTTAAATAATTAATAAACAGTTTTGATTTGTAGCGAGAATAACAAGCTATTTCTTAATTAACGTTTATTTTATCATTTCTATCTCGAAAAACACTCGTTGATTTGTAATCGTTTACGCGATAATTGGAAAGCCTCTGAATAATAACATATGTTAATTTGCTTCTGAATAACTGATTCGCATATATGTATCGCTTGTATATGATCAGTAATAACATTATTATCTGCGTCATTAATAATATTGAGTGCACTTACGCATTTCACGTATATAATCGGAGTAAATCTTTTTTAACATAGACGCATCCGTCACACCGGTATACACGTGAAAAACAAGGTAGAGCGCGAATTATTATAGATTGTTCGTCGATATGGAGAGCAGTGATGTTACGACCGGAATCACCGGACGGCAATCAACGAAATCAAATAAACCCGCACACCCGACACGAAGAAATCAACGTCGAATAATGATCTATCGATGCGGGTGGTTTGTGAAACGGTTAAAACCAGCCAATGCGACGCGAGTCGCTCAACAAGTAAAATCGCAAATCCCATTTTCCTGACCACTACAGTCCTACCTCCCACTTGACACTTCGTCGTTTTGCGTTCTATATTGATACTTCAATTCATTGGCAATCAATACCTTAATCATAATTTGGCGCACAATTTTCTCGTAAAAAAGGGTCGTAAACGCCGAAACGATCTTTGATTCGCGAGTCACGACGTCCCTTTGTTTATTTATTATACTCATATTTGATTTATTTATTCCTTTATATCCACACAAAGGACTCAAGAATATTCATAATCCAATCAGATTTGAAGCTTATAAATAGCATTCAGATAGATAACGAAAAAACGGGAGGACAAGTGGATAAAAGTAGATGAATCGCCCCACAGACCGACATACAGACCGGCGAGTTAAGGATTAATTCCACTGGATTATTTCTCGTTGCAGTTTCTTTTTTTTTTCCTTCCCCATAGAATTAAGTGGTATTTTCCCTGGAGGATAACGTGCGAGAATAAATTCGCGAGACCTTTCGACATTTATGCGGAAATGCTCACTCCTCCGCGAACGAGTCGGTTTAACTCTTCATCCCTGCACGCCGAAGTTGATATGCAAAGTAGAACGCTCGCGTGCAAAGTGGAACACCACTCGGTGAACTTCTATATCTGATGGCAAGAACGCTCGTGCTGCGAGATAATATCTTTATATGCGGGAATTTCAAGTGAACTGTACGCCATAGTGAACGTGAAATGCCTTCTCTTTAATCAAAGGATCTTGTGTCTCTCTAATATCTATTCGTCCGAAGTACGCGTTTACAGAATTTACAAAATAATTGTCATAAAAATTCTAAGCAACGAATAGCAACGGTAAAAAAAAAGAGAACAATAATGTAAAGTTTTCTAAATTGACGTCGAAAGCTTGTAATGAAAACTTGATGAAATTAATTCCAGGTTATTTAATAAACTTCATCGATAATTTATTAGAAATTCCAACCGAGCGTACTATCCTTCTATTCTGCTCAATTATTCAATGAAATATTTAATAAAAGTTAGGTTCTCTTTTTATTAATACAATGGAGCTTAAAAAAATATGACGCTTTACAGAAACATTAATATCATACAAGAATTATAAAATTTTCTCCGACAGTCGAATTAGCGTAATTCCAGTTTTAGTTTAACTGCATTGCTATCGTTGAACGTGATAGAACCTTGCTGCTCATTCATTTTCCGGCCTCGGAAGGATCAATGTCACTTATTAATGAGCACACTTTATACCTGTCACCCGTGACCAAGTTTTGAAACACTTTGAAGATCGCGATTTCTCCAACGCTCTCACGTGAAAAATGCACGACGCTCGGGGAGGAAAAAATATCCTTCGTAAAGCTCGGCAATACCAAGTACTGCATGACTGTAATATCTTGTAGCAGATAACTTCCCACGTCGAAAACTTTCGCGGCGAACTTTTTCCCGGCTTGTAGACTGCGCTACTCGTAACTCCTCCTCTTCCTGGGACCATCTCCCGAAACCGCATCAAAAGACGTTAATTCGCTGTTATTTTCCCGGACTCGTTTCGCTGAGTAAGTCCAAGTTCCGACGCGACTTGCATTGTCACGCTTCGGCGATAACTACAAGGGAAGGATTATTAACGATTGAATTGCTGTTTTAATAAGAAAACGAAGAAAGGTTCGCTGGTATCCCGGAAGAGAGAACCTAAATTTTTAATCAATAATAAGATTTTTTTATTCGGACCGACAAGAATTAAACACTAAGTATAAGCGTATTCAGGTCTATGACGGTCAAAGCTAGATCTTTTTTGCCTAAATAATTCCCAGTAAATTATCTATATCCTATATATATATATATATGTACATGCATATATATCATATTTTTGTAGTTATTCAAACTGCGCGCCAAAATTTTTCCGGACTTTCTAAATTTTTAATACCCAATTTTACGATGTTACACACGCTTCGGGTGATATTGATCAATATGTAAACTTGCTAAGCGAGGAGATAAGATTCTTTACAAGAGCCGTGACTGTAAACGAGAATGTGAAGAACATCGCGCGGAAGTTGAGCGTATTGTCAGTAGTAAAACCTAATATTTGTCAAACACGACAAATGTAGACACACGAATGTAAACATAGTATCATTGCTAAAGTAATTTATTTATTGTTTTGTTGTTTCTATTAGCTAAAAATCATGTTTAAAAATAGTATTGCATTGTCAGTAACAAAATTATTATTTACAGAAATATTATACTTTTCTAACGACATTATGAAGCATCAAAAATTGATTATTTAACCTATTGTATTATTTATTGATTTATATAACTTTTTGAGAGAGAAAGAGAGAGAACTGTAAATAAATAAATTGTATATATAAATTAATTGAAAAAGATATCAAAATAATTAAAATTCATAGATTGATTTGATATAAACGTTTAATAAAAAATATTTATCATGGCTGTGACTGTTTCAACGTACTGTTGTTTTAACGATATTCTATTATTCAATATTCTCTATTATTTGCCTTTATATCTATATTGTATTATTTGCATTGAAGAACATTTATCGAATTTCTATGTGAAATTGCCGGTCATATTAGTTACAAGAGCATTAGCTGTTATTCGAAGGTGTTGTGTTTAAACCATGGTATGCAAGCGAGAACAGCAGCCATTTTGCCATTTCTCTTGAGGATGCTTCTACCGGGCATATTGTTCGGCCACGACAATCAAGCTTCGATTTCCGACCCCGGCCGCCATTTCGTGCGACATTTCGCTCTTAAACGCCGCTTTAGGAGCGAAATGGACTTTTCTCGGCCCGTTGCTTCTACGACAAATCGCGGGTCGATCCTTACCTTACATAGACTATGTGAACTGGCCAATTGCAAGGAAAATACGACAAGGCAGCGAGAATTCTATGGAATGACGCTTTATCTTGCGTAAACGAAACAAGCAACAATTTTTGTTACCACATTTGCGGGTAATTCAATAAAAACCTACCAAATATATCTCTCTCTCTCTCTCTCTTCTTCTTTATTAGCAGCTTTATTTATTCAGATTTAGTCGTGAGTATGAAATTTAAGGCAAAAATAACGTTAATGTGGTGTAGCCATAAGAGAGAACTTTGAGCTTTTAAATATTCTCATGCACTTTATTACAATAAATCATAGTGATGAATATATTTAACCCAGCATTATGTATAATAAAAAAATTATTTTTTAAAAGGCTTGTTATTCTACGTGACTATAATATAAAACAAAGAATAGGTTGATTTATCAGTAAAACTAACGCTGAATCACCACCGCGTTGAGACAATTTCAAAAGTTATCGTTGTAATGTAAATAGGGAAAGAAAGTTTGGCGATCAACAAAAAAACAGTATATTGCTTTGCTCTCACGTGCATTTCTCTATGTACTTTTTTGTACTTTTCATTTATATCCGAATAACGTTTCTCTTTCGCAAGGGACGCGAGAAAATGTTGGATTCTTTATTTTGCGAGAACGACTATTTTCCAAGCGTACTTTTCGTGGGAATAAAAATTGCGGATTTTACAAAGCTGGAAGAGGGAAATGCATCGCTGAATACAGAATGCGAAAAAAAAAGATACGCGTAACTGTCGTTTCAATAGCGAATGAATTTTGAAATGCCGCGATTGCGTGCGTAAAATCGTGTACAGCACAAATAATCTTCTAATAATTATTTATTCTCATTTTCACGCGGACTACCGCCCCGTTAAATATTTGTCGCAGTATTACTTATTAACCTGAACAAGCACAGCATTCGCAGTACGCAATGTATGTATATTGCTAACGTAAATAATATATCTAAAACAATTTCTTATTAAAACGCATGAAATATGTCTGCTGGAGAAAAAGTTTGTTGGTAAAATACCGCATATCAATATTTTATAATTCGGTAAAATATATCTAATTGTTAGTATTTGTATTAAACTCAAGTATTATGGCTATACGGAAAAGATAGTCATAGATTATAACTATTCCAATAATTATTAAATTGATTTTTATAGTCATTCTAATAAAATGGCCATCTTTTCTATATGGCCCTTACCCTAATTTATTCTTTAGAGATAAACGTGTATCTATATACCCAGAGAAAAGGTTGCTTCGATTTAAAGAAATTTCGGTTGAAAAAAAAATTTTTTTGATTTAAACATTATTTTCTAAAATCAAATAAAATTTATTTTTAAATCAAAGAAATTTTTTTCTTTAACCAAAATTTCTTTAAATCGAAACAACTTTTTCTCTGAGTGTATTCTTCATTTGTTCCACCTAATCTAAATTTTTTCATACTCCCGTTTTGATCCCTTCATGAAATTATTTCGATTCCTTAAAACGGAAACTCAAATGACGAGGCATCGGTAAAACGGAACAAACCGACGACAGACAATCGGTGAAACTTCCGGACGCTATTGTGCTGCAAGACAATCGACGCTCCCGGAGTATCCTGAGAAAGCATTGGCGCAACTCGGTAGAATTCTTCCCCGAATTAGTTACGCTGGTGAAGACTGGGCGTGCACGGAAATTCGACGACGATACCGTGAAATTCCGGCAGCGGCCCACGGGATAATGCTCGGAATTTCGAATCGGACAATGGCGCGCGTCGAATCTTGGCAAATGACTTTGCGCCGCTACACTCGTAAACGGAATCCGCGACCGATCACTTTGAATCGGTATGCATCAGGGTGGAATTCGCGCCTCGTTCAAAACGAATCACGCGAGACTCTCAAATTCACGTCATACCATAAAAAAAGCTTTGCATGGAATTCGCATGATTGTAACGATGAATCGAGGATTTTAATTTTTCTGATCGAACACTATTTTGATTTAAAACTTTTGATAGTCCCACTATTAGGTATGACTAATAAAATAACTCATTAATTAATACTAACATAAAGATTTTTTTTTATGATTTGTATATAGGCAAAACTAAATTAATAATAAATTAATATTTAATAAATTAGATTTAATAAATTTAGTGTTTTTAAAGTGTACATTAACAGACAAGTTTGAAATAACAAGAGTATAAGAAGCGATAAAATACGTGATAGCTTTAAAGGAAATAAAATCGGGTTCACACAACAAAGTAAAGACTATTTTTCCTACAAAATACCTGGATTTTAACACAATCTTGTAATAAATAGTTCAAAATACTGTTGAAATTGTTACAGTTGAGTCAACCAATCTTCTATAGGTTTTTCTTTTCGCGTTTATCAATCGAGAAAATCCTTTCTGTCGCGAACAATGCACAAGAAATGCCTCATCATCGTTAAAAACAAGGAAGACAGGACGAATATACAAGACACATGAATAATGAAGCTGTCTAGCAACAGTCAGTAACTCTTCAGAGTTAATCTGACATCTTTTCCTCCCATTATTAGATTTTCCCTTTCTGCTCTCGTATTAGATCGACATTGTAAACAGCGCTTAAGTTTTCCGCTCGGGAGAATACCGTGAAGACGGTAAACAGGTCGCTATGTGCGGATTTCTACGTGCGGAAAGCGATTGGTTCACGTTTGCGTGTATTTGCGTATGCGTGCTGTGTATACACCTAGTTTGTATTGCAGACTCGTTTTGGAAGATAATAGAGAGAGCGAAATAAGACGGCCAAAACAGAAAGAGAGCTAGAGGGAGAGAGAGAGAGAGAGAGAGAGGGCGAGACAATATCCGAAAATTCTTTCTTCTCTTCATAAGCCGTCTTATCGACTTACCGGTCGTTAATACCCTATCGCGGCCTCATGGAGTTATCGACGAGCAAGAAGTTTCGTCGACTTTGCTCGCCTGTTCTGCTCCGTAGCCGAGAGTTCTTACAATTTCCTTCTTTAGGGGAGGAGGTTACAATCAAGTCCGTATAACGCTACCGTGCGAAATTCAGGTAGCTTCTTCTTCGCGAATCGGACTTCTCTTAACTCCCGAGAACATTTGGTGGGATTCCGCCTCCGTTCCTGCTCGTTTACCACGAACGTTTCGTCTTTGCAAAGGAAAGGCATTCGTGTTTTCTCTACACATTACCTGAGAATTCTATTGTTCATCATGAAACGCATTTGGATATACCATTTACAGTTAGAACTTTAGACTGTATGCTTGAGTCAATTGTATATCGATGAATCTATTCACCTAAATTAACTATTTGTGATGCAAAATTCTCAGATTCGAGCAAGTTAGAGATTTCGTCTTTTGTTTTTAAGTTTGATGATTGTTTGAGGTAGAAGAGAAAAATGGGCACGTATACCGTCATACAGGAGCAATTCGACATCAACAGATTGTGTAGTTCAAGTTGTTTTAAAGAAACATTGACCGTGTGTTCAATCCGAACGGAGTTACTAGACTGCTTGCCCAAGCGATTGAATGTGATTGATTGGATCTATAAGTAAGAACCGATCATGTTCAATCGCTCGGCAGGTAAGTTAGCTACTCTGTCAATGCCAACTTGAATACGGCCATTGATTATCGCTTATTGCCAGAAGTAAACTTGTTGTGAAAATTTTATTCTACAAATAAGCTCACTGAAAAAAAATTGTTCATTTGACCAAATTAATTTAATTATCTTTATTATTATTGTTTACTATTTCTTTTTTATTATTTCTTTTGGAGAATTTATGTGTTTAAGTCAACAATAATGGGTACATTCAGTACTACAACCACTCATCATAAGTGGTTCAGTGAGCTCTTGCATCTGATTGGCATATTCCGTTAGATCTAGAAAGGTAGACCAAAGAGATATACTCTTAAGAGCTCACTGAGCGCTCAGTGAGCGATTGTAGTACTGATTGCATCCATTATGTTGTCATTGCACAGATATTGTATATGGTAAAAAAACTGTGCAACGATAACGATATTAACACCATTGTTAAAAGTTACAAAATCGGGATACATATTCTGTATACTGTATAGTTTCTTTGTAATAAATACGAATATACTGCATTGTAGTCATACTGAAACAAATATCTGGTTGAAAATGAACGAACTAGAAGATTCTGAGTAGATATATCAATTAGAATTTCTGGTTATCATAACTAGAATTCTAAATTTAATTAAAAAATTCTTATTTATCCATTTTTAATCAGAATTCCAATTAATCCAGCCAGACATTTTTCTCAATACAATTTATTCCGATAGAAGAGTAAATTGACACATATCACGTTGTCTATGCGACAAACATGTTAAATTAATGAAAACGTGTAGAAATAAAAACTTTTTTTAAGAGTTAACTTAACTTTTTCGTCTAGGTCTGCAATCTTATTTTAAGAGACCGTAAGCCGTAAAGCCGTACGACCAATCACAGTCGAATATGAGAAAAATTACAGCCTCTTAAAGCAAGATTATGGACTTATTAGACTTAAGAGTTATAGAATCAGAATATTGCCATAAAAATATAAAGAAAGTATATTTTAATTATAACAATTAATTATTTACAAGGTCTAATGCCGAATATACATATAAAAACTGTATCAACGAGCTTAGTGTTCCCTGTATCACTTGCTTTCAGTCAATTTAGTAGGAACCCAGCTTCCTTATCTACCAGTTTAGTAGAAAATCTTACTGAACTAGTAGAATTAGTGTAAACGTGTGTTGGAGAATTATATGTATATAAATAAATCTATAAAAATAATAAATCTATATTTCCGACGAAACGTCGGAAATTTATGTACAGGTGAAGAATAAAGAACAATTGTAACGAACATTAATAATAACTGTGTACTAGCTCCTAGCCTATTGTTTTTGTAATATTGTTTCTAATATTGAGAGCTCGATTAATTTATATTATTAATAAATCTATAGATGATATCTACTATCTCAAAGACTAAGGAAGGAATTATTATTACAAGAATTCTTTGTTTCATAATACTTAAAAGATTTGTTCTTCTTACCTGAACACGTTGCACGAGTGCAGGAAGTGTGCACTGAATCTACTAACATTTTGACAATACCGCTTGCCTCGTATCACTTGCCTTCACCGATATGCACCTGATAAGTAGCAGATGAGCTCAAATTGCGGTTGCGTATGAAAAAAACCAGCGCGCTCGCTTTTACTCGCGATGATGGATTTTAATTTGAATGCGCACGCGTGTTTTAACACGCACGGCACGTGCCAGGGCGTCGGGCTCCAATATTTGCTCTCGAGCGCAGAAATTGGGATTACCGCGGTGAATCCTCGCTGCGGCTCGCGGCCGGGAACGGTTTTGTTTGCGTGGCTTTTATTCGCACCGCTCGCGCTACACCCCGTACCGAAACGGTGGTAGATGTGTTTAGCGGTTCTCGTATAATTCGCCAAACAGCAATTGCGAACCCGCTCCTCGGCAATCGTTTCCGTCGAGTGCGGTCCGGCAGTGCTAAATGCGGCCGAGCTGTTTCGTATGCGCCTGTGCAATTGTCAACAGTGCGTTGTGACGCGGACATTCGACGGACCTCTGTGGTATTGTGTGAATTAAAAAAAAGAGCGATAGGGGGGAAAAGGGAATAGAGTATAAGAGAATTCCCGGACATCCACGCGGACCGAGTGCAAATTTATTTGATCGGCTTGAAAACATGCCACACAATGAATCTCGTCGATCAAACGTTTGTTGACAAGGCTGCGGCCATCAGCTGATTGTATAGACATTTATTGAAAATTTTTTGAATTATTCTGAAAGCATAGAGAGTTGATTGAACTATTGTCATGCGGTACATAATTATTAGCATTAGACCATTTTGCTAGCATAATAACCATTCAAAGAACATTATTATAAGTACATAAAGAATTCAGTGTTTGTAGTCTACACTGAAAAAAAGAGTTCAGTATTAACTACTAATGTTTAATGAAATAATGCTAATTAAATGTTTGATTAATATAAAAATTATTTTACTTTCCTAAATATTTAATAAGTATTATCAAATGTTATCATTTAGTAATACTTACGAAGTATTTACAAAAGTAAAATAATGTTTGATTGTATTAATTAAACATTTAATTAGCATTATTTCATTAAATATTTAGTAGCTATTACCAAACTCTTTTTCCAGTGTATGAGACGTATAGTAACTTTTCTTATATTTCACACGCTTGTCTTGAATAAAATCATAGAATATATACACTGATCGATAAAATAGTATATAGACCAAATTTCGCATTAAAATTGTAAGAAAGGAAGATTAATTAAATATAATTTTTATTAGAGCTTTTTATTAAAAACAGTTATTGTCGTTTAATTCTTAATTTCAAAAATGCAATGTTCAGTCATTTCAATCAGCATGTGGTACTACAAATAAACTGAAATCTCTCTTCTGTATTACTGGCACATTCCATATATATTGACGGGAATTGTATGTAGGTCAGGGACCATATTGGAAGACCCTAGCTTCGTTAAAATCCAGTTTCGTAGCGGTGGACGTGAAAGGGCATGAAGGGACGAGGCGACAACGCGAGGTGAGAGATTCGTGCCGTTTGTCCCATAACATACAAAGGTAGTGTCGCAAACTCAGTTGCCGAAACTCGGTCTCCGTGTACGAGAGGAGAGATGTCGAGGCGAGTGACATACCCGTCTCGAGGAACAACGTGGAAGAGATTAGCGCAGCTTCTCGTGGCAGTTTCGTGACCGGCTGACTCTCATCACCGCATAGTGTCGAAGCAGGTACGCCTGTTGTGCGCGACCTGCATGTAGTACGTGTGTACACGATGTATTCTCTTCTGAGATTAGTATTTATAAGGCAACCGGAAAATTTCCTGAATCGTCGCTCCGGGATTTTGATCTGAATAGATGCGCGAGTTTCTCTGGCACTATGATATACATACAGGGTAACTATCCGTATTCTCGTCCGTATTAGTGTGCCTTTGAGCCAACTTGCTCATTACTGAGTTAATTATTAAATTTTGTGGCTTTAATTTTCTCTGCTTGAAATCAATATTAGTTTTTCAACTATTTTTCTTTCTTATATTACACAGTTGGATAAAATGTGTCGAATTTAACATAAATCGCATGTCGCAAACAGTCCACTTAAATTTTGAATTAATTTTACACAATATTATGTAACACTAATATTATGTAGAGAATAAATACAAAGAAAGATAATATCGACACAGTTTGTAAAGAAACCGTGGGAATATTTTTTTTTTTTTTCAAGAAATCAACATTTATATTAAATTAGTACATATTTCATTCATTTATCTTAGAATTTACGTTTTAAAATATATTATTTTTATGTTACTTGTTCATTTACTCATAAATTGTGTCGTTTTGACACTAAGAAATGTTGAATATCACAAATTTCGTTTTATACAAAACCTTTAAATAATATTATCACATTATGTTAAATTAACACTTAAATATGTTAAAAAATTCAATACAAATTGTTAACACAGAACGTGAATGGACCGTTTTTAACACAAATACACAATTTTTTTTACTGTGTATTCTTCTAATCTAAAAGAAATTAATATTGTATAATGTTTTTAATAAAAGTAAAAAAAACATTCTCTTAGTATATTCTTCTGAGAGCCGATTATTAATGTATCCCCAATTTGTGCTCCTATTCGCATTTAACTCATTTTAACATATAATATTTTAGTAAGCTAATTGTTTAAGTCAATATTGCATAAATTATTATTTTATACAATTTCAATGTACTTATAATATAACGCTCTCAGTTTCAATACAGATCACACTAATAGAAACAAGCTTAAAATCTTGTGGTATTACTGGACTCACATTTGTGATATCTTTCGAAAAACGTTTACTATACTTTAATAGTTCAAAAATAGAATATTATCTTTAGTGTCGTACACATTAATAATTTAATTTAATAAGAAATTATATTTTCTTATTTATTTGTTTTCTAATTTTCTTTATGACTTATAGTTATCCTACTCATAGCTAATTAACTGATAATTCTATTACAGTCTAAAAGCATTTGTATTTTTTAAATTATGTATCAACACACTCGTTTGGTCATAAGAGGATTACTAATTAATAACGAGTTTTACATATATTTTTATAGACCGATTAGGTTTTCTGATACGTATTCCTAATATCATTCATAATGATCACAAAAATTGTTTAAAAATTAAAAAGTCTAAATTATTGCATAGTTGTTATTAAGCATTTATCTCAGATCTCCTTTTGCAAAATAAACACAAAAAACTGTCTTTTTAGAAGAAGATTTCATTAAAAAATTAAAGATATTAGAATATTAACTGTCCCCCTTTTCATTAGAATTATCTTGATTTATAATAATACCGTAAATTAGCGGAGCGTAAAATCAATGAGCGCTTCCGAACATCTCAATTCCTTAATTAGCCGGTGAGTATCACACGTGAGATCGGAGGTAGATCGATCGTCATCGCGTCGCAAACAAAAACTCTGGGGTCGTCGCGCACTCTACTAAATCGATCTCTTCTTCATGGCGTGAAATGAACGACGTTCCGGCGCGACTGGTTGAAACTTTGATATTCTAGATTCTAGAATGCTTCCGTTTCGAAATCGCAAGAAGAACGGAGAGGAAAGGTTGGCGATAGTTCCGCTAACCGACTGCATTCCGTACGTCAATAGCAGGTGACTGGATTCCATACACTCGGCTGCGCAGAGTATACTACGTGCATATACTTTATATGCGAGTGCTAAAGGTGCATTGAATCGTCAAATTACGTTTACTCACGCCGACGATTCCCGTTTATTTTCACGAGTAGCCCGAAAATTTGATATCGCACTAGAAGTCGTTCGCGTATACAAGGATTTATTGAAACCGAAGACTCCGCGTGACATCGAGATATTAAGGGATAAGTCATTCAACGGATTTGTGAAAAAATGGGAAAGAACAAAATAAAATGGAAATATGCTCTATATTTTCTATAATAATAGTAATTTACACAGCACAATTTTAATATAAAAGGCGAACTATTTTGTTGTATGTGTGTGTGTGCGTGGCGTTAGTTGTCAACAAGTTAACAAAGCAGTTAACCGATATTTTGCTTAGAAGAAAAAATCCTTTTGCCACAACATACACACACACGCACATGCACACAATAATTGCAGCACATCATTAAAACGCAAGATTGCACGCGAAAGCAATAATTAGATTAGGTCCGCGACAAGAAAAACATGTTGATGCTAGGCAGGTAGCTTTTTTAAGAAGTATATATGTTGCGGCAACTTATTTATTGTACAGTGTAACTCGATCGTAGCATGCAACGTATTTCCGTACTTCATCGGAGTTGTAACTTAACCCGCGTCGTTTGCCGTCGTAAAATCCAGTCACGCCCTGAAGGCGCCTTTATGATATAAGTATCGCATAAAGTTCATCTTCGGGCTGTAAACTCGCCGTTTTCGGCATTGCAAGCTAGTGGTAACGGATCTTTGGAAAATATAAGTACGTACTTACTCGCGTTTTACGAAATAGTCCGTTCCGATTCTCGCTCGATTGATTCCAGATAGACGTATATTCTCTCAACCAGCTATCTAGCCACAAACTGTTAGATACATATATTGCACAAATATATATATGTATGCTAGATGCATATATATTATACAAGTACATATACATATATAAACATATAGATATATCAATGTATGTACACACTGAGAGAAAAAAAAGTAGTTTGGTAACTATAAAATTTGAGTATTTGCAACTAGTTTTGCAAAGCAATAAAAACTAAAGTAGTACTGAATACTATATTTTTATAGTATTCAACACTACTTTAGTTTTCATTACTTTGTAAAACCAGTTGCAAGTACACTGAGAGAAAAATGTTTGGTATTTGTAACTATAATTATACATTACTATAATTATGATTATTACTGCTATAATAATAATAACAGTAACTATGTATATAGTTTTAGCAACAAATGTATATAGTTGGCAACCTAAAATGACTATATATATAATTATAGTTATTATAACCATAAAATAGTTGAAATTACCATAAAAATGGTTCAAGTGACTATAATTTTATAGTTATATTTTGGGACAACCATATTTTTTATGAATCATTTTTATGGTAATTTCAACTATTTTATGGTTATAATAACTATAATTATATAGTCATTTTAGGTTGCCAACTATATATATTTGTTGCTAGAACTATATACATAGTTACTGTTATTATTATTATAGCAGTAATAATCATAATTATAGTAATATGTAATTACAGTTACAAAAAACATTTTTCTCTCAGTGTAGGTATTTAAATTTTAGAGTTGTTAATTTATAATTGCCAAAACAATTTTTTTTTCTCTCACTGCATGTATATTAAGAATGTATATACTATTTACACATCTATAAATGTAGTAAGAATAATTTATTGGTTAATAACTTTTCGAAAATGTTGACAATATGTTTACCAAAAATGTTTTCCAGTAAAAGAAATGCAATTATATATACTTTCTTATTTAATTTATTTAACTCTCCATTGTTCCCATGACGTAGAATCGTATTGTTGTCAAATCTGATTAATTGTGATACATCGACGATCTCAATGTTTAAGTCTTAGGCTTTTATAGGACTGTCTTGTTAATTAACATCGCACTGAACACCACAATAATACAACGACATAATAAATGCGGCGCGATGCTCATACGAGAGTACTAATGCTCGTGTCACACTACGCATTGGAGATTGAGGATTGCGAATTACGAATTAGAATTCGACTAATCAGGTAGTTTTAATCCGTTTTATTCTAATTGGCTGAATTCTAATCCTCAATTCGCAATCCTCAGTCTCCAATGCGTAGTGTGACACGGGTATCGGGGTATAACGTTTGTTTGCTGAACGAGAGCAATGGAGGGTTAAATACGATTAGATATGAATATAATTATAATTCTTTTTTATCTTTATATAATTTTATATCCCTTGTGGTTAATATTTTTTAATATTTTATTCCAACTCACAAAATTTTGAACCATACTAAAATTGTAGGTATTTGAAATTTAACGTAAATTTATCTATACGAAATTGAAACAGTACAAAGTTCAGTTAACAGGTATCCGCTTATTTGTTATGAAACACGATATTATTTTGCGGTACAACGTGCTGCATAGCACGGAAGTTTAAATTGCCTGGTGTAAGTTGACCCGAATCGTTCGACATCATAAAATCCAGTCACGCTCTGAAGGCGGCTTTGGGATATAAACGCGACGTAAAGTTAGTTTCTTCATCATAAATGTGCTTTTTCGAGATGTTAGCGAGTAACAAAAACATATTTATTTACATTTACCGCTTTTGCGCCGTGCGATTCTTTTCGGTTTACAACCGATCACGTTTCTTCGAACTTTCAATAAAAAAAGATCGACTACGAATCGACCGCAGCTCGAATTACAACGGTGATAATTTAGTGAGTCGCAATGCAACATGGTGTGTAGCATCTCTACAAAAGTTTTAAATCTCCGTTGGGTTCATTGCACGCGGGAACAACCGAGTAGTTGAAGACATCGTGGAATCAAGTCACGCTTCTCAGATGCCTTTATGCCGGGGCTGTAACATAAAGCCGGCCTCATCATAGTCAAGTGCACCTCACCCGCAGTTCGGAAGTGCTGGAAGCGGAAGGGCGGGGAGGATGACAAGAAGAGATTCCGCGTAACATGCAAAGCGGCCGACGAGCCCATCCATCGGCGGATCAGCATAAAAATTGCAACAAAGAAGCGCAAATTCCGCAGGGCCTAGGGTCCTCGCGCGTTTGCGTTGTCGAGATCGACCGTCATTCAGCCAGGTGTCGGAAATGGTACAAAGAGTAATCAGTGATCGACGGGCTGCGTCGTGCGAGGTGATAGAACAGAGATGAATATCTCAGTCGGCGGAAATTGTCCTGACAACGAAGTCCCGGAAGAAGACGAGAAATATCATCACGAAATATACGTCAATGCATCAGATTTTTATCAGAGATGTATCGATGCAATATTTGTGCTAGGAGATTAGATTCCCTTCACTCTGTACTTATTAACTCTTCGAGGACGGGAGCTAATAAAGAAACTTAAGAAAATCCAGTAGAAGGCAACAGGCTCAAATAATTTATAAAATTAACAATAAATCAAGGGCTACAAGCCAAGCTGTAACCCTTGATTTATTGTTAATTTAAAAAAATCTATTCTTTTAAGAATTTAAGAAAATTCATATTTTAAGAAAATAATTATCGTGAAACTCGGTTTTAGAAGGTTCTTGATTACTATATTTGAATGTAGTCTGAAAACGTCAAAAGAGGAGATAGTGTTACAAAGTTCATAATTAGAATTTGGAAGTTAATGTGGAAATCAGTTCTGTTTGCGTAGCACTGATGAGCTTTAAATAATCGAAACTATAAGGAACTTGATGTTGACTTCCTAATTAAGAATTCCCTGAAACTGAGTTTTATCAGATTTTTTTTCTGTCCGCCATATTGAATTTACTATTTCGAATTTTTAATTTTTATCTCAGATTTAAGTAAAACATACAATGATGTAAAAATGAAAAGGGATGACTCCCAAATAGGGATATTTATTTTTATATCAATTCCTTCGCTCATCCATGAAGGATTAATACATTAATTTCTATTATTAACTTTTTTCTTCGAGTGATTTCGGAACAGAAACACTGAAATATTAAATATGTTTTGAATCTGTCTATGTATTAATATATTTATTGTTGCCATTTATCGTGATCGGTAGCATCAATACTAAACGTAATACTGATACATTCACATGGCAGTTGAAAGAACTTCCGATGCATTTAAATGGATGCATTTAAGAGTTTTTCTCTTCCTTCAGAAACAAATGAAGATATATACAAGTATACGTATCTGAAATGTGTTTTAATGGAAATTTTCGACATTATCTATCTTTATATCTTATCTCTTTAATAGAAGTTTGAAGAAAAATTTCATTTCGAAGAAAATTTCCATTTGGAAAGTTAATAGAAAATAGGTCGCGAGATATTCGAAGCATTTTCGTTTTTTGCATTAGTTCCTTCGACTTCCTACGCAGAATGCAACGTAAAGTTGAAATCGACGCAATAATATAAAGAAGTCGCAAAGTATTGTGGAAGGGAAGGTCTTTCTCTCTTCCTCATAATAATTGCGCCTCTCTCTTGTAAGAATATCAGCTCTCGCAATCTTTGATTTTCAAGAAAATTGAGAACATCGTCTTTTATCAGCACATCACTAAACGCGTCTTTCGGGCTAAAAGCATTTCGTTGCATACGAAAAAAAAAAAAGATACTCTGTTCTTTCTATCTGAAATCGATGTTTGAAAAAAGGTGTCGAAATAAAATATTATATCGGACAGCGTATCGCCAACCTCATTCCTTCTCTTAATCAGAAAATGTGCGGTGAGATTTCAACTGGGAATTTTCTGTCACGATTGAAAGGATAGATACGCTATGAAATAAATGAAGCTAAGTAAAGCAAATAAATAAAGCAATAAGTAAAGCTCAGTGAACGAATCGAGTGCAATATTATTTCAGCAGTGCAGTATCCTGTTTCCCGATAGAGTGAGACAGAGAATGCAGATTGCAAAATATACTTCTAATAAAATAGTACTAATGTAATAAAAATTTGCACACAAACGCAATTTTTTGTTAATAAAAGAAATTTTACTTTGGTGGATTCATCTTTGACAGATTTTAAATTCATTAAAATTACAAAATATTCGCGCTTTCCAAAATAAAATAATACATTGTCTAGGCGTCGCGATTGTAAAGTTATTTTTCTATTGTAATAGCGGAGATAAGTTACTTTTCTTCTTTTGTATTGAAAATTTCATAAGGTGTTGACTTCGATCTTGGCAGCTGCGTGTTAAATTTTTAGCAAGAATTCATTTGTAAGCTTCGCAATGTATTTCATAACAGTTGCATTTCTTATCAAAAAATAGCATTGCAAGGTGCATCATGAAAATTTGTGTAGTTAATTTAATATTTGATTATTCAAATTAAAAAATATATTAAAAGGATTAGATTAAAGGGACAGACAAAACAATACGAAATCTTTAACTGAGAATTTTGAAAATTATTTGAACTATACAGTATAATATTTCTCTTTAATAATTCTTATTATCATTGTTACTGTAGAGAATCGACAATGATATCAACACATATTTTTACACGAATATCGTTATTGTGCAAGTATCGATTTAGTAAGACACCGATAAATTTATAAGGTCTTCTCTGTCTTCGATTTTTCATTATCGACATTCTGTCATCCTTCAGCGGAATACTTGGAGCCACCGCTTTTGCAAGGAAAAAAATTCGAGTTCCCGTTTTAAGCAGGTCAGACACTTCGCCGCTCGCACATTCATGAAGCAAATTACGCGAGACAGAGCAGTTTTAAGCGAATGGAGTCTCTGAATGGCGCGATATGCTCGCGCAAGAATTTCCGCATTTTTTTCTTCTCCTACAATCCTCCTCCAATCAATTTAATAAAGTGCTCGTGCAATAAAATCCGGGTTACCGGTTGAAGGTGATGTAATAATTATCATCGCGCTCATTTTCTTTCTTGATCATCTATGCAATGACCTCGAAAAAAGCTTTTCAATTAATAATCCGACGAGAGCTATGTCGACGTTAAAACGCGCGACCCTTTTTTAACTATACATGGTATCTACCTTTTGCATAACAATACAACGTCTTTGTTGACGATAGCGGCGCTTCACTGCGAGAGTTCTTAAACAAAGAATAAAGTCCGCTTGATGTAATTATAATATAATATATAATTTGCAATATATCGCGATGATTATGCTGATATTACAGCCGAATTTAAAAGAAGATATTTGCATAATAATATCAAGGAAAAAACTAATTTATAAAATTTAGAATGTATTATATATATATATTTACAGGAATATGATATATTAATAGAAAATCTGTATATTGCTTTTTAATTAATTACTTTTCCTGAAATTATTATATGGGCTTCAGAAATAGCTAACATGCAAAATTTTTTTTGAAAAGAGAGTGGATGCATTTATATTTTACTTTATTGAAATAACGTTGACATTTAATAATAGCGGTATATTCTTTATAAGAACATTATTAATGGCTGCATTATACCGTAAAAACTTCGTTGTCGTTCCTTATAACGGGTAACTTCTTGCATAACGTATTATGCTCCCTGCTTACACGATCCGTTCATCTTACCGTTAATTCTTAGAGACTTATTAAAGATGTTGGAATAAAGGATTAACACGGACAAAGTATCAAATTTCCCGTTAAGAAATGAAATAAACGTAAAGCGGAGCACCTTAATTTTTTTGTTGGCTCTCTTCTCTAATCAGTGTAACAAAGTAGTCTTTTAATAAAATTTTAACTAGGAAGTAACGGTAATTATCAAGCGATAATTCCGATGTGCGATTAAGATGCGCGCTCGATTGACGGATTAATGACACAAAGTTTGTATCAAAGTTTCACGAAAAGGCAACTAAAAGTTGCATTTCTAATTCTTATGCAACTTCTTTATTATCTCAACAAAAAAATTTCTGCGTCAATTTCCATTCAAAAAGAAATGTTCGTAACAAGAAATCTAACGGTAAATTAAACAAATTTAATGTTTTGTGCAGTTATTAGATTTTAAAATGTAAAATGTCACATGTGGTGTTAACATTTTTACTTTCTTCGGTATTTTTTATTTGCTAAAAATAAAAATAGTTCTTAAGATACTTAGGTATACCACTTTACGCTCCATTATATATGATAAAAGCCCTCCTTAAAAAAAAAGCATTGTATAATAGGTAGTAATAAAAAATGCACATAAAAAGATTTATCTATTTTATTATTACTTATTATAGTACTTTTTTTACATATGTAGTATATTAAGCGTCTATCTACTTAAGTCTAGCTTCTATGGCCTGTATTCAGAACACGTTTTTATCGATAAATGCACGTTTTTATTTCTGAAATTCTATATATGTAACGTGAACTGTACGCTAAATGCACGCTAACCTCGTTATTAGCGCGTTCTGAATACGGGCTTATATATCTTCCCATCTAAAGGAGAATTCTTTTCAAAGCCGTATACACGACACAGCGATTCTTTCTCCTTCGTTCGCATTAACGTTCGTAAGTAATATCGTTCCATCACTAATTATTACGGATCGGCAGCAATTGCCACATCCGGCCATTCTACAAATCCGATTGGAACTTGAATGAAAACTAAAACCGTGATAAAGAAATGAAGAGAAAGATCCCTCCTCCCGTATTCTGTGCTCTGCACGAACGGCTTGTCCTCTATCGACAGAAATTTAAGAACTTACTCAGAAATCTTCGCCATCATCGCGGAACGGACAGGCTCTGTGTCGCTTTTTTCTTTTATTTTTCTCTCTTTCCGTCTTTATTGTTAGCGGCCACAGAGAACTCGTTTTCCACCGAGCCGCCATTTATTCTCGTGGCGTTATACATAACTGCCCTCGCTGAAAATCTCATCTCCTGACAAATTTCGTTACGTGCCCACAGCAATTTCCTCGTATAAGTTCGCCATTCTCGTTTTGCTCGCGACCCAGCGTCATGTCTCCCAAAATCGAGTGCCTTTTCGGCTTTCCCCAAAAAATTGCATAGGATCTCGTTTCGAGTGTTAATCAACCTGCGCTAACTCCAGCTAGAATTGACGTTCTATAACACGCGATCGAAACTGTCATGAACAAAAATGTACGAAGCGGCAAAAGGAAGAGTTCAAAAGGAAATATATTCTAGACAATTATGTGTATTCGAAGAATTTATACCATTTATCATTCTTTAACTATTAAGAAGTGAACAGATAATTTAAAAAGTTATTACTTTACTAAAAATTTACTTTTGTGTCAATAATATAATACTAAATTTTTCTTTTTCTAAAGCAATTTAGAAGGATTCGAAAGTAATGGTGATAAAAAAGAAGCATTAAACAACTCGTCAAACAATAAAAATGATGTTTAAATTGAAAAACGATACTTTTTCTCGAAAATCAGTGCTATTCTTAATTGTTCACGGTGTCGACATTCTCGCAGCACCGGCGAGAGCACAGTTGGATTTTAAGTTAAATTTCTACTCCTCGTAAAAAGTTTAATTACTTTCATTTACAACGATTTACCAGACACTCTACAAGTAAGTCATTACTGAAAAAACCCGAGAACTTGCAATAAAGGTTTCTACTGCACTTTATTTTCAAATAGTGTGTTAGTTTAAAATCATTTTTATAAATTAAATTTACAAAAGTGCAAAATGCACGTACAAACACATTTAAATTCTCTTTATTTTATATGATTTATATAAATAAATTGGACTTTCGATAAGTTCTTATATAAAAAGAAAAATTTTCGATATAAAACATTTATATTTTCCATTTTAAAATTGAATGAAAAATAATTATACTTGTTGTTCGCTAGACATTTTTATTTATCAGAGATATTACGAATATATATATATATATATATATATATATGAGAATAAAGCTGTATTCTAAATTTAACATCGGAAAAGTACAAAAAGGAATACGAGCTTTGTTTCTGTATTCTCAATTCATTCTGGAAGCTATAGTCAATTATTATGTGCCGACGAAAAATTGAAGTGGTCACGCGAGCTGTTTTTCAGATATCAAGCTTTAACCACTGTATACGAATGTCGTGCTCGTAATGGCCATCGCAGCGATGATTACCAAGCGTGATTTAAGCATTCGCGTTATACGGAGATTTACGCGGAAAACGCGCGGCTGAAACCGCGAATGCGGAGCGAAATCCTCACTCCAAATCACTCATGTTCGAGTCAATGTGTTGCGAGATTTGTCGCACGCAATCACGCAGCGACGCAATTTACCGCAGAAACTATATAATGGCACGCTATAAATAATATAAGCGACGATTAAATCGGCCGGAGCGCCTCGCAAAACGCTGCCGAAATTATGTGAGTAATTATTAATGAACGCATAGTTTTACACTCGGATATAATAGGCTGTTATTTGCGAATGTATCGCGTCGTGATCCTAAATTGCGAAATGACGTAAAATGGCAATGATGAACGTTTACCTTCTCGTTATATATATCCCATTAAGCGCATCACTGTTACTTCATATCGCAAATTGAAAACAATTTTCATTATAAATATGTAGTACTTTAATTAATAGATCTGTTTTGATTGTTAATTAACATACATTTGTTTAACAAATTGCTCCGTAGAAAATTCCATACATTATTGTATGTTCAAAGTAATACGCATAATTGTTATAAACTGTTTTTATTTACCTGCGAAGTATTTAGTGTGAAATGCAATGTTTATACATCTCTACGCCAGAAAAAAATTAAAATTTTTTAATCCACAGCACATTGATTAATTTATAGAAATTATAATTATTAAAATAAAAATTTCTTTGTTTGATACTTTTGTTTGAAAAATTAAACGCTTGTATGATTTCAGCATATTATATTGTAGATATTACGATGAATAACTGCTGGGAATTTGGATAAGGCGATTTCTCTCTGTTACATCATTATATAATAGAATCGTGAAAAGATAAATACGATTACGTAATTAGTCCAACCGCGTGCACGCATAGGATTAGTAATAAGCCGTTGCCGTTTATCATTATGCGCGCGGAACTTCCGCATTCAGGTTTATTTACTTTACTAATAGTCAATGCAGCACACGCCAGTGAGATTCATTTGTATGCGAAATTAATTAGACGCAATTATGTCAGTATTAGTTTTCCACCAGCATTGTGATTATTACATTACGATTTAGCATTCAAATCTGTTTAAACGTACGCGTATCGTATGCTCCGTTTCTATAATATATCGAGCAAATGCTACAATTTTAATCTAAACGCTGAAAAAAAGGGCACTGCAATATTTGTTTGAGCACCAAACGCTTGTATAGAAAGAAATAGTCAGCATCTTTCTTATTCACTGGTCAGCTCGCGTGCAATAATTGTTGCAATTAATTACTACAAGCCACAAGATTCGCACGATAATTATTGTAACATTTTACGCGACGATAAATTATACCTCGGTAATTTGTTTCCACGTGACAACACGATGATATTACGAATGATTGCCACGAGGTGGTTGCGGGGGCTGCGACATAGCATTTTGCACAACGTAGCAGTTTCCGGCGGGGTGAAACTTCCGGGGAGAGAATGTGGTGAATGCGTTCATGAGCGCGTCATTGTGCAGCCAACGAATCTTGGCAAGACGTGGAAGTGAGTTTATGAGCGCGATGCGCCACTACGGTCCGCTAAATGACACTTTTTATCAAAAGCCAACCTCTTCCCTCCCCGCAGGATGCGTCCTATGAGAGAGTCGGCAGATGAACTCAGTACTCTCGTTACAGTCTAGAACATTAGAAGCAAAGAAATTCGCAAAGGAGACGAATCGTAAAATAAACTTTGTCAACTGCTATCTAATGCTTAATTGAGATTTAGATTACGTAATTATAATATTAATATTTTAAAAGTAATAAAATATAAGCATAAAAAGTGCAGAATATACATTAGGAAGAATATTTTGTTCTATGACAATTTTGCTGTAACAACAAAAATTTAGTTGAAGCATGGACGAAAATTTTTGGTTAAAATGTATCGCACAGAGCTGTATTTTTATGCGAACTAAGCTATTTATACGAATAAATATTTTTGTTATTTACAAAGCAGAAAAATATATTTTCCGATCATGTCCTTAAAAATATATTTTTTCCCAGTCATGTTCTTATGACATGTCGGGCCAATTTTTAGTCGGGTATATTCAAATTTCTTTTTGTTATAAACGAAATATTTGGTTACTATTAAATATGTCTTAACTAAACGTAAACACTAAATTCTTTTTCTTAGTATATGTTGAGAGAGACTTGTTTTACGCATAAAAAAAAAAACAATTTTGTCGAAAGATCTAAAATTTGGCTGTATATAAATCTGAAAATAATTCTGCTGGACTATCAAAATAATTTTGTTGGAAACTCAAAAATCAAAAGAGCAATATGCTGCAAACAATTTTAATATTCCGACAACCAGTTTGAGTTTCCAATATCTTCTATATCCATCAAAATTTTAGATTTTTCAATAAAACTGTCCGTGCAGTTGTGACGGATTCTGTTATCTTTTAGAACAATCTTCTTGTAATTTATGTGTACATAAAAAATATTTAAAAAATATCAAATTAAACGTAATACGAGCAAATCAGAAATATTTTCTATTTAACAAAGTATTTCAATTTTATCATGCCAGTCGTCCTTGATGCGTAATAACTATATTAATATTATTAATTAAATGTTTGTGCGCTTATAATTCAGATGCATATAAGAGAGAAAAGAAATATCGTTCAAATCGCAATTTCCTCGAATTCTCCGAATGGGATGCGCGCAAAATGCTTTTTGGTAAAGGGAGGGATGGTATCAATTAGAATTAGAACGGCTCACAAAGCGAAATGTCGAAGACGTATGAAGGCCCAACGGCTGAATTTCGAATCTCTCTTACGCATTTCCTTTGACGTCTACTCGTCAAAGAGCAACGCCCGCGCTGTACGCATACAAATTTAGCTTCCTTCTTAATCTGCACAGTTCACCCATGCGCCTGAAAGTTGCCACAGGTAAACGCATTCAGATGCCGGTTTAGCACGGTAGAATCTCTCTGCTCATATCGTAATATTAATAAACATTGTAAGCTACGCAAAAATTTCCAGTAATTTGCAGAAAAATGAAATATGAGGAGTTAATAAATAAGCTCGTATGTGCAAAACAAATATTACAGAAACCAAGAAACGAGCAAACAAATTTTTTAATTAGATATCAATTTAATCTAATGTTATAATCAGAGATAACATAAAGGATGCACGTGTTTATCTCAAAAAATATAGTACGTTTCAACATACAGTGTCTTCATCAGCTGTGATTATTGAATAACAAGTAATTATCGTAAATCTAAGCGAATAATATAATTAATATAATTAACATAATAATATAATTAATATAATTAACATTACAAGAATCATCGAGAAATTTACTAAATTTATTTCACATTTCACATCATAATCTCTCACATTGATTCTAAAAGTTTAATTTTGTCGCATTAAATATCCCCAATGTTTAAGCTTTTTTACCAAAAATGTATGAAACTGGACGAGACCTTGGAATCCGACGCTGAAATAAATGTTAAGCGTTCTTTTCATGTCAATATGCCGAATATAAATTTATGTTTTTTGTATTATACTCCGCATTTATTGTTTATTATTTATTATTTACATACAAAAATTCACAATAGTTTACATCACTTCATCCTCTAACATTTTTTTCCTCTAAATCAGCGTTGTTTGCACGTGCTGACCTGGTTAGTTTTTAAAGCCCATGCGCGTCCAACTAAATTACGCGGTGCAGATCCTGTACGTGGTCGAGCTAACAGGAATATGAGATTGATTAAAAAGGGATCAGGATCTACGATGCAGGATTGTGAGTTGCAAGCACTAGAATGCATCCATGAACGAAACATCGAGAAGTATTATTCGAAAGAGAACAATTATTGACAAAGCACATCGATTCATTGCAAATACATATGTAATTAAATTTTAAACACTATGAATATAAAATAAGAATAAGAATAATATAAGAATAATATGAGAATAAAACTTATATAACATAATTCTGTTAATAATAATTGAAATTATATAATTATATTATGAAAATTATATTAATAAGAATGAAAGCCTGTATATACATAGTAATTGCTTGTAATGTTAATTTTATAAAGAAACATTGGTGAACGTTTAATCGTGATTTTTGTCAAAATTTTCACAAAGAGAATTCACGAGATGTGAAAGATATTAGACTGAACAATCTTTATGACATGTATCTTTACACTTTTACATATGTTTGTTCAACATATGACCGCTCAGGATGCATAATCAGCATTTTGGCAGGATCGTATCGCAGACACTCGCGGCGCTGGACTTGCGCCAATATGACCGCAATTAGAAACGCCATGATAATTTTCACAAAAGCTAGCCATTAACCCACTTCTACCTCGTTGAAAATATTACGAAGCAAAGCGTTTCTCGATATCTACCATTATCTTGCTTTCTTTCTTCCTCTATTATTGTGATGCAAGATTTATAATTCGATTCGGTATAGAAAATATTTTTCTTATGTAGCCACAGATCTTTTTTAGAAAACATAATAGATTGGGTCGCATTGTGGGACTAAAAAATTAAGATGAACACAATTTGATAACAGAAAAATATTGCATAACATCTTTCTAAAAAATTTTTCGAAATCCAGGTTCAATTATTAACTACAAATGTGAAATCTGAATCGAAGCTTGATCCAAACTTATTTGTTAATGCAAATCGCTCACCATTATAATGTTATCGTTATTAAAACGCGCTTATTTGCACATTTATCTCATTGCGGATTCTATACTATAAGGTCTAAACTTTTTCTTCTCGATATGTCCTGTCTTTGCTATCAAATCTCGTTTTAGAGTCTCCTTTGTGAGACCAAGCGCATAAATGCGACGTCTCTGCAAGAATTCACGGACGAGACGGCGAGTCGTTATTAAATTCGACGCTATGAGTATCTTTTCTAGATAAGAAACCCCACATAAGGAATATTTTATTGTGCATTATGGCGCGATGAAAATTATATCGCATCCCCGTGCGAACTTGTTGTGGATATTGCGTGAGGAAATTTTCTTCCAAGCGAGAGCGAGGAAAGGGGCTAACTGGAAAATGTGTTTGAGGAAGAAATCTTACAACTCTCTCTTCCATGGGCGCTTCTTAGTTCGTGGCTGAAGAGAGATTAACGAGCCGCAAAGACGTTCCGGACACGACTTGCATTGACTGATCGTATCGCGTAACGACGCGGAAAGAATATGTTCTTTAAAATATCGGTTGAACGAGATAATCGCGGAAGAACAGCACAAACTTATATGCCGTAGCCTTCACGGATGGATATGTTAAAGCAATTACACGCGGTCTTCATTTGATCGTCCTGCATGAATTATCCAGAATGTATATTATTTACACTTTAAGAAAAGTATGTAAAATTACATGAATATATGCACAATTACATAATTTATAGAAATATCTAAATGTGCATTTTTTAAATAAAAATTAGTACTTTTATTTCTAATTGTGTAAATATTTCTTTATATTCCACGAACAATAACAATAACAATAATATATTTTATATTTTTTATGTAAAGTACAAATTTTTGTAATACAAAATCTATCTACTAAATAACGAGACTGATGCTATGACAGTTTATTTGTATCGATTACCTCTTTCTTCTTTAATATACAATCTTTCTGTGATACATTGTTACATTCTTATTTATCATGAGTCAAAGACGTGATGTAGTTTATTCAGTTGTCTCAACACCTTCGTCATTTTCTTCTTTATACAATCCTTACGGTTCCCTTGAGATTTGAATCTAGAGAAAAAAAAAGGAATCACTCAGTGTTACGCCTGGCGAATATGAAGGTGTTATAACAGTGTAATCTGTTTCTCGGGCCAAAAACTGCTTTACAGAGAGTGCTGGCTGGAATGTTGCCCTAATATAGGATGAAACAATTTTTTTACAATTCTGGCCTCTTTCTCTCAGAATTACTAAAACTTGTTTGTAGTAACTCAGAGAGAGAGAGAGAGAGAGAGAGAGAGAGAGAGAGAGAGAGAGAATTCAGAATTGTAGAAAAATAAGTTTTTCATTCTACATCAGGACAATGCTCCAGTCCACTCAGCACTCTCTGTGAGGCAGTTTTTGACCGAGAAACGGATTACACTCCTAAAACACCTTCCATACTTAGATTTAGCACCGTGTGATTTCTTTCTTTTCCCTAAAGTCAAATCTGTGCTCAAGGGAACCCGTTTTGCGTTTGTTACTAAGGTAAAGAAGAAAACGACAGAGATCTTGAGACAGCTGACGGATGATGACCTACCCTATATAGTACACAGATCTCCAAGGGACGTCCTAAAGACGTTCAGAAGATGACTCTACGTCATACAGATATTGTCAGGACGTCCCTCGTATAAAGTATGCTGTGTAGGATGTACGCCTTTGACCAGTGAAAAATAAAAATTCAACGATGGATAAATGCAGAAGGATTATACATTAAAGAAGGAAGAAGTTAAAATATAATTAGTATAAATAAACTTATGTGTCTTAAGTTAAAACATCAATTCTATTATTTAATGTATTTCATATATAAATATACAACATGATAATGTCACATGTACTAAATTCGCATTTGTACGTTTGTACATATCGACATAGATTTAAAAAAAAATATTCGTACTTAATTTGTTGGTGAATCATTACGTTAACTTATAAACTTAATTATAGCCGTAATTATAAAATTACTTTTGCAAATTGTATAATTACTATAAAGAAGAATAATTTTATTTGTGAGTTGTAATTTTTACTTATCTGTGTGTAAATATACATTAAATTTAATAGTGGGTTACTTGACGTTTAAAACTGAAAAATAAGCAAAAAAATGGGTTATCAAAATTATCCACTATAATTGTTGTAATTTTACATGTAATTTTACTTTTTTTTTTGCAATGATAGGTCAGCGTTTTTTTAACGATAAACGGATATTTTAGTTTCAATTAAACTGTCCAAAATCCAAAGCCCTTCACAAAATCAATTAAAGTGCGATCCAATCTTCCTCGCAACGGTAATTTAATGAATCGTATTGTTATAAAAATACGCATCGTTATTTAAAAATTTTATAGTAATTCCTCGCATTGATTTATTGACATCGACGTATGTAATAACATAAATTATAATAATTTAAGGCATTAATGAATTGTCCAATACAAATATAAATTATCAATGCGCGATAGCTTTTCACGCATATATCACTTATTTTCATTACGTTTCCGTCATTTCCAATAATTGCTTTTCGTTACTAATAGGCCGCGACTGTGTTAATTAAGTTTCATTGATCTTTCAACTCGTAAGTCGCGACGAAAAAACTTTTCAAATCCCGTTTTTAACGAGACGCTCGGCCATCTCATCTATTTTCGTATCAGTAGAACATTCGATCTTTCTTACTCGAGCCAGCGTCGCTCTAACAGCACCGTGGTAAAACATAAAACGAACTTTTGCACTTCTCACTTTGAAAATTCATTCGTCAATAGTACTTGGAGATGGGGGATGGGGCATTCTTTATCTTGCAAAGCGCAAATCCGACGGTGTTCTTTCAACAGGATGTTTTGAACATCTTGCAAAATTTATGCAACGACAGCGAAATGGAATGCTGGAGTTACCGAATACGTCATTTCTTCCATTTAATTTATTGATTATCGTACCTTTATCGTACCATCGTCATGTTTTTATGGTAATAAAAACATATTATATTTTGCATCATACACGCCTAGCTATTCGTCGATTGATAATCGACATTTCTTTATTTTGATTTTAAGTCGATTTTTAAATCGACATTTAGATTTTATTAAAATATAGTTAACTGTCGACACTTAAGGTGCGTTCGGGGAGACGCTAATTAGCGCTATTTGTTGCAGTCTATCCTTGTTTAAAGTCTAATAAACAACGAAGATAGAATGACAGAGTAGTATACTAATAGCGTCTCTCTGAACGCATCACTTGAGTCATAAGGTCGACTACATTGGCTGACTGACAGCTGACTATAGTTGAGACATTTGTCGTCTTTTAGTTGACTAAAAGTTAACATTCAATCTAACTCAAGTCGACTTCTGTCGATGGACAGCCGACTTGACTTGTGCGCTAAATATATTCGCATTTAGACAACAAGTATATGCGAATGTTAATATAGTAGAGAAAGAAATATAAAATAATGTGATATATAAACATTTAAAGTTGAGATGTGTAGATTATCAATAGAAGGAAAAAGTAAATTATTTTTTCTTAAAATAGTGTCCAAGTCGAAAATGTGAACAATTAATTGATAGAAACATCTTATTTGAGAGAATTAATTTGTAACAAATGAGTAACATATAAGAAACGAATTTTTCTTCCCAAATCCCTTTAGGAGCAAGATCGTAACAAGAAGTTTCTTGGCTGATAAATGTAAAGAGATAAGCGGACAACGTGAAGATTTTCCCAGGCGTTCCTCCCATATAATGCTCTCTATTGCGAGTGCAAATGCGGACAAAAACGTACGAATCTGAAAGTCATTGAATGCGTACATATATCCGGGTCGAGTCACAAAAACGCACCGGTAGGTGAGGACGACCTGGATCGGCCATCAGTTCGTGAGCTCGCACAAGAAAGTAGATACGGTCGACAGTGAGTACGGCTGTTCTTGGTCCGCCGTTACGTAGGATCGAGCCGTGGACCATAACTACTTGCCGCGTCGCAAGCCCCGGGCCATTGAGATTTCCCTCGGTCACATTTTGTTGTCACTTCTCATATTTATCGCAGCAACACATTACATTTTCTGGAAATTATGACAGGCACTAAATCTTATTGTTAGAGATAAGAAAGCTGGAATTTGTCTAAATCAATTATTTATGGAATTCTATTGCATATTGTTATTGCGTACTTGTGCAAGAACGTTTCTGCACGTTAATATGTATGATCGCATTTAATTTTTATGGGATTTAAAGATGTAACGAAAATACTCGGGATAAAATCAAGCGATAACTTGCTATTTATAAGTATTTGTAGATATATTTCATCTTATAACTTACAATACATTTAACAAGATAAGAAGTATGAGGTCTGCTTTTTATTTCTGTAATAAACTGTACTAGAACTTACTTTCTCGCTTTTATCAAATATCAAACATATTCTACATATATCACTTTAAGTTCTAAAAGTGTATACTTACAGAAAACAGACTCATTATTAGTGACTCTGGCCTAGTTTACATCGTGCACTTAATATACGAACTAATTAGTAACTTTCTATTAAATTATTTTAATTTCAGCGATGTATTCAAAGAATAATGTACTAAATTGATACAATATGCATCAAAATAATTAATTAAATACACATATTAAGTATACATATATTTACACGTATCGTCGACATTAAGATAATTCAATAGAAAGTTACTAGTTAGTACCCGTATCAAGTGCACGATGTAAACTAAGCCTCTGTCACTTTTTTGGAGGCATTTACTTCTTAAGGAGGTTGTAAGGGCACAAAACACATATATTAATATAATTGAGCAACACATTTTTATAGATTATTTATTTTATATTAATTTTATTGTTATAAACAAACATTTTAAAAATAATAACAAAAATATAAATTTTTTTATATAAATATTTTAAGTACTAAAAATGACTTATGCAAAGTTTCATTGAGATTCACCAATTAGTTTATAACAAATAAATATTGTTATAAATAAACAAATTGTTTATATACTGAACAATTGATGTCTGCATTTCAACTTTACATAAATATTTTTGAATTCATAAAATACTTATATAAAAAAAATTGAGATTTTTATCAATATTTTATAATACATTCTCATATATTTCTATTAGAATACAAATTTTAAAAATATTACTTTTTATTGAAATAACTTTTAATCCAGATGATCAACTCCAATTTTTTTGTATTACTTTTATTATTTTGTACTTGTATTATTTTGTATTAAATGCAATTTAGAATAATCTATAATTTTTTTAAGTAATTCTTAACATATTGCGTTTGCCTTACAACCTTCTTAAAGCTTATATATATTTTACAGACACACACACACATTATTTTCTAGAAAATTCTCGAGAATAATCATGATCTTGCATTAGATAGGTATGCGTGGATAAGTCAATAAATAATCTTAATTTTAAGCACCTTAATTGATTAAGATCAAGATTAAAATTACTTATTGACTTTCATACATCTTATTTTATTCTGGGGATAAATTGATTTTGAAATATTTATGCGAAATTAAATATGATAATTTTATTTATATTTAATATACATGCAATATTACGATACAAATTGAATAGTCACATTTACTGACGTAACGATAATAAATAATAATAGATGGGATGTAACTCGAAGTTGCCAGCTCGCGTAGAAAATCGAATTCATTTGCCCTATTTCTTTTTTCCCGATTTTTGCTTTACATTCATCGTAAAACAGATTATGCAATTGCGTCAAGAAAAATATTGCACAGTATCCGCACGTCATCCATTCTTGCATTACTACGTTCCACATCGTCCGCGTGTCAATGCGTACGCAACAGGTCGACAAATACAACTTTTCAAATCAACGCTGCATGTTATAAATATTAATGAAATCATAAAACCAATATCGTGTCACGAGAGAAACGAACCGCGTCAAAGATGAACGCACATATAAAGTTGTATTTCTCTAACAATAGTAATCCTATTCTCTTTTAATGAAATGTCACGTGATGTTTTCATTATGAAATGCAAGTCTTAATATGATCTCCATAATATCTATTATTATAGACATTACAAAATGAATATTAAGTACTCTAAAAGATTTTAAAAGATGATTCATACAAATTCAAGACGGAAAACTTCATATGACGATATCCATATGTCTGAAACGGCTTTAGTTTCAAAGATATAGGGTGTCAAAATTAAAGGAAAAATCTCATTTTTCCAAAAGTTTTAGGAATCATTTGGATTATTTTGATGAAACTTGATATATGTTTGAAATTTTACCAAAATAACTTAAGTAGTTTCCAAAATTTTTGGAAAAAATCAAATTTTTTCTTTGACACTGCTTTTTTGAAACTAAGCCGTTTCGAACAAATTGTCATGTAAAGTTTCCGTCTTGAATTTTGTGAAGAATATATTACACCTTATAATCTTTTAGAGTAATTAATATCCACCCTATTTTTATTTATGTACAACGTATGCAGTATCTTGCAACGTGATAGGAAACAAGTGTTGTTTATTTTATGCGATTTACACCATTTTATGCATCCTTTATTGATACTATAGAGCGTAAAAGATAAAGCATGTTAGCCAAGGCATACGTTTCAATCTGTCTCGATACGTTCGAGTCTACTACACGACATAAGACTTTTATTACCGCACGCGCGTCTTCTCCATAAACACCAGGATGCAATATCTCGAGTGTTCGAATAAAAGCGCAACGGGCGCAACTTAGATGCATCCGCCGGAAATTGTTTGAAAGTTCATTTTACAGCTCGCATTAAGATATGCCGGCGTTACCGCACCCGTAAACTACCGATGCACATATTGCGCCCCGGCATAATGTTGTCATGAAAGTCAGTCTTGTTTCGTCGCACAACTTCGGAGACTGCAGCTGACGAATCATAAAAGCTCTCGCTTCTACTCTCCTTTCGCTTTCCCTGTCCCTCTTTTCTCTTCTCGTACCCAGCATATAACCAGCGTTTGCATTGCTCGAATTTTCCTCGAAACTGCACACTCGACTTCTTTTGTTCTTTGTAGCGTTACCTCACTCTGTCATCTCGACATAGTATGCATCCAACTTTTTATATTTTAGTTTTTTGTAGTTTTTATTAATTGTGGTCGAATATTGCTCTCCCTCTCTCTCTCTCTCTCTCTCTCTCTCTCTCTCTCTCTCTCTCTCAGTGAAAAATATTTAACTCTCCGTCTGCAATCATATTTTTACTTCCTCCATCCAGTCCGAGCTTTTTTTTTTACTATTTTAGGCTTTCAAAAAATGTAAAAAAGTTACTTTTCAACATCCCTGTTATATTACTAAATAGTTTTTTAACAAGATATTTTAGGAAGTGTTAATCAAACTCCGCCCTCTTTTATTTCGGAGAAATTTCAGAGTGAAATTTTGCTTCCGGCAAAAGAAATTCAGATTGCGGACGAATTGTTAATGACGTTGAGCGATGGTTTTTACATATACATTTTTAATATTAAATATTAAAATATATTAAATTATTTTAGAAGAAATAAATTAAAATAATTTATGCTCTCTTTGTTTTCCCATTCCTTTGTGTCTCCTCTTTTCTTTCCTGATTCAAATATTACGCTTTCTTTTGTATCCCTCTTCTCTTATTTCTTTATTAATAAGAATCCTTATTACCTTTTCTGAAGTTATATCGAATTTTTGTTGCTGCATGGGAATTTTTTTCATTGTTAAGTGACAATGTCGCGATTGGTATACACATGTTTAACATTGCGATCAATACGGAAGCGAGAAATATTACACTACATGCAAATAAATACTTTTCAAATAAAAGAACCCGATGTGAATGCACTCTACTCTTTCATCCTTTCTCTCTCTCTCTCTCTCTCTCTCACTCTCTTCCATTTTTCTCTTTTCTATTTTTTATTTAACTTGGCACACGCGCGAGACCGATTTGTTCGACGCCGATATCTTCCGTGGGCCAAATATAGTAGAAATATATTGCCTGGTACGTAAGTAAATAACTCAGTGATGACGAAGGACTGTCAATTTAAGCGAGAGACAAATAATCGTAAATCGACTGCTGCAAAGTCATTTGGCGTTGGTATAACGATGCTTTCGCCGGCGACGGATGCTAAATATTCTGTTTCGTTATCGTTAAAATCGTTTTTCATATAAAATAGCCGTACGACGTCGCGTCATGCCATAACGACTGCTGCTGCAGAATTTATCCTCTTGTCCTGACATTTACGACAACACAGCTCGTTTAAAAAGTAATATTCTGTGTTAACGAAGCATCGCGATTTGTCAGAAGACAGTATGGATATATTTTAAATTTTAAACCAAAAGGACGAGAACAAATATCTGAAAACATTTTCTGCGTTCGCGGCAACTTCTCGACCTTAATCTTGCTTGAAGGGTCTATCTGACAAGCGGTAGGGTTAAAAGTCGAAGTGAAATTTGGACTATCAGGCGTATCGAACAATCGCCTTACTCAATTTTTCATCATTCTTGTCGATGAACGGCACGTAATTCCGTGGAGCAACGTGACCAAGCGTAATTTCATCGAGCTTCCCATTCTTCTACTCCGCGCGTACCGCCATCTTCTATTCTCCTCTTTACTACACGATTTTCCGCGGGGTATAAAGTCGAAAGCTTAGAACTAATGGACAACGTAATAAGTTTAGCTATTGTATAATCGCCGCTAATGGCAGGAACGTGCAGTGGTACTTTGACGACAGATCTGTCCAAAGGGAAAGACAAATGCCTCTTAAAAGGTTCCTTTTACTAGCGCATAGCTTGCTACCAAGAGAATACTTAACAAAAGAAAAGATTATACGATTATCAAAGTTAATAATAATAGTTGAAATATCTCTAACTTTATTAAATTCATACATCAACGACTTTTTAAGCTTCTTAGGTTAAACTTCTTAATATGTAATTGAGGGAATGGACGGAATAGAGGCACAATTCTACTTAGGCCTTTTTTCGGAGATTAGCTTTTTTATACATTATTAATTAGCTATTTTATATATTATTGATTAGCTATTTTATATAATATTGATCGTAATAGAGAAGTATTGTAACATGTAATTTATTAAAGACATTACATTTGATACTGTACTCATTTATGTATAATTAAAAAGTAACGACTTAACAAGATATTTTAATTCTTATTTTATACTTAAAATCAAGATTTTGTAATTAGCCTTTATTCCACCTATCTCCTCAATTAAAGTACGTTATAATTTGTATTCTTTAATCAGAAAGTGTTTTTTTCAATCGACTGTAATAAGTACGTTTTCGTCGATAAATATAACGTGCAATCGAAAGACGTCGCAGTAAGGAAAAAGTAAATCCACGTGAAAAGGTAAAGCGCCTTTGAAAGAACCTTTTTACGAGTAGCCACGAGGAGGATCGTAGAAACGACGATGAAAATAGACGTGACAAGAGGAAAGAAGTCTAACGATGAATTTCATCCATGCGCTATCGTGCAGTTTTATTCAGCGGAGTTTGTTTGCGCAGCTGATTGCCTCAGTAGAAGCGAGGACAGGGGTAACGAGAGTGAACTTAAGCGATCAATTAAAAATGTAAACTCGCCTAATTGGGATGTTAAATGGCGTATCACTGCCAGCGAGAACGGCCGCGATCCGACGAATCACTCTCGTCTCTCCTTGATTGCGCGAGAAGCGAATCCACGTCTCGACACTTTTACGGAGTTGAAAGTCGGAAGTTGGTAGCGAACGGAAAAAAGGAGCGAGACACCGTCCTGCGAAAGTTGGAAACGAGCGAGGCGTGCGTGCTTAACGTCGAGTTTAATTGCCGATTTAAGTGCGCACGAAAAGAATATTTAGCATCGCTTTTTAAGCATTTACAGCGACCACGAGAATGTTTGTTAATTAGTTTGAACAGGATATATGAAGGTTTTAACGATAAAAACGATATCTCGTGGGATCAATTAAAATAATCATCTTAAATTAATTTGACGATTTATGATCCTCATTTTTAAAAAGAGACACAAAACAATATAATGACAATAAGTGATGCATAATATAAATAATCATTATTTTAATTTGTTTTGTAACATTGGGATTAATCCGGGAATAGTAACCTAATTTTTTTACATAAATGATTTTACTCCAATAATAATTATTATTATTGATAGATATTATTGATAATAGGAATGCACCGGATATCTAGGAAGGATTGCTGGATATCTGATTTCTAGCAATATATTCGGCCGAAACTTTATATTGAAACGGCGTGTATAATGGCATGAATACCTGAAAACTTTTATATTATCACTGATATATTTCTAAAAAATATATAGTAAAAGTTTTCAGGTATTCGTGCCATTATACACGCCATTTCAGTATAAAGTTTCAGCCGGATATATTACCGGCAGAAATCAGATATGCGGCAATCCTTCCTGAATTTCCGGTTCATCCCTAATTAATAATATATTGTATATTATTGATTGTTTTTCATTATTTCGAGAACATTATGGTAAAAATTTAATCACAATTTTTTGAATAAAGTAAATAGAAACCAAATAAATATTATACGGATGAATATAGGAAGTAGCTTATTATGTCAGTATTTCCAAAAAAATTAACATTTTAATTAATATAAGGCTCTTTTTATCATAGATTTTCAACGAAATTGCATGAAAAGTTTGTAACAAAATAGTTTTTTAAAAAGTAGGAAAATATATCAAACAATATCCATACAACAAAAAAAAACAATATTTTTCCAAACAAAACAATATTTTCATTACAATTCAAATTTTTTCGCCGCAAGGATATAAAAACAACCCAGGTGACTATTCCCTATTAAATTTGAAAGCAAATACAAAATCTCATGATACGTTCAATACTTTTTTCTCCTTATACAGTAAAAAAGAAAATGTTAATTTTAACATTTTTTACATATCCCAAGAGATCCACTCTAAATTTTGAGTTAAAATAACTCATTCGTCTTGTGTTATTTATTAACGAACTAGTAATGTTAAATAATTGACACAATACTTTACATTTATATTTGTTATTTTGACTTTAAGAGTGATTTAAAACTAACATATAAAATAAGTAGAGTACACAGAAGAGTAGTTGCAGTAACTCGTAAGAAAATGTTAATAAAACATTTTTGTTCGTATAATGAATGAAAAAATTCTTAGATATTAAATTGACTTTGAGATATATAGATTAATTGAAACAATGGTGTTAAAAACATTCAAAATAATATTCCATTTTTAATTTACATAAGCAAATGTAAGTTGGAAAGGTGACATGAATCTAACACATCAAAATATTACAAAAACAATAACATATCAGTTGTACGTTAATTTTACATTGAAGTAATAATCAAAATGTGGTAACACAAGAAAAATTCTACATATGGACGCACGATTTTTTACTGTGTATGTCTAGTTATGATAGAGATAATTAGTTTCATTGTAATTAGCGATAAGCGATGATTTAATACGATCGTTGGGAGGAAATTCGAAAAAGGTCCGAAAGAAATACTCGGTGATGCGTACGGCAGGGGGTAGATTATGGCTATGTGGCAACGCGGAGAGTGTGAACGCGGCCGGAATAGATCGCATAAATTACAGGCCAGCCGTGGAACGCGCGACATAACGAGATAATTAATACACGGACGACTGTTCAGGCGAGAGAGATGGAGAGTGGGATGAAACGTTGATGAGGGGAAAGGGAGGGACAGGGACAGAGAGAGGGAGAGAGAAAGAGGAAGTGTGAGCAATGATACGTGGGTGTATGAGTGTATATGTCATCACCCTTTCTGTACTGGACAACGCGTATCCGCGCCAGAATGCATTTACCTACTGTTTCGTTGCTTCTAATGGCCGCTATTCGCCACCCCGTATATTGTCCGTGAGGGTCGGTCGACATCTCTTTTGTTTCACGCTCCCGGCTCCAGTTGCATGCCGGATGAGGAACGATTCCCGATCGTCCGGACGTTCGATCGCGCGACTACGGTTCGTGAGTCCGTGAACATGGATTGGATAAATTAACGCTGAGGAAGAAGAATCGGTGAGAAGTGAAGTTCAAGAAGAACTATTATCCGTTATCTGTGTAAATAAAAGATCAGAACTTTATCTCACTTTCTCTATATGTATGTGTCTTCTAGGAGGAAGTAAAAGTTTCTCTTTCTCAATCTGCAGTTTGTGCCAGTAATATCGATTAATCCATAAAAGATAACTCGCGCGGTCCTAAAATCTTGGCTTACTCGCCAAAATTACGTAAAGTTTTTCTGGTGTTGGAAGAAGAATCGGTGAATAAATTTTTATCGCGCGTCGAGAATGTACATTTCTTATAAGTTGATGTATAAAAGAGAGATAGAAAAAGCGGATGGTGTATGTGTGTATGTGCGTATGTACGTGTATCTACAAATCTAACGGACGGTAAAACCACGGCTCTGAAATGTCAATATAGTCTGTATGAATTCATGCATTTATAACTTGGTAACTTCTGACACTATAAATCTACGTATCTACGGATCTGGCGGAATCTGTGAATCTACGAAGCTATGAATCTCCCACAAAGCACTCGTACCAATATAGCCCGTTTGAAGGATCTTCCCGTTTTCAACGTATAATAATCCCTTATCCTGAAAGCGGATGAGCTAGCTAACTTCGAGTGGCAAGTAAGCTTTTGGGTGTCGAAAGCATTAAAAGCGCACTTGGGGCCGTTTTTGCTTTGCGCGTCCCAGTCGCGTCATCATCGTCGGAAATTCCCAAAAGTTTTTCCCAGCCGCATTCATGACGTTTTGCGCCCTGGTTAGCAAACTGCCTCAAGACGTTAGCTTTAACTACGGGAAACGTCAGTCGCTCGAGTTTTTCCTCGTCTTTTTCCTGCGAGATTTTCTCGCTATAGGTGGGTTCCCTCGTGTCATTGTCGAACCGGACGGAACCGAATCGACCCGGGGTGATTTTCATCAACGACAATTGTTCGTATTCCTTCGTCGGGAAGTTGCCGGCCGCCCGCTCGCTTTCCCCGAAGTCGAATAATTCACTTCCCGTGGCGGTGCCGGCACTACGCCCACCCCGGACTTCCGCATAAATTCACCCCCGTGCCGCTAAATCGTGGCCGCGCGAACTTAGAAACACGGCCACGCGGCTTATTATCTCGAGAAGACAAACGCGCGGCCAATAAATCGACGCAGCGAGATCGCAGGCTCCCGTGCCGCATCGTTCTGTGAAACGAAGACCTGCCAAGACTAAAAAGAGACTTCACGAATGCTGAAGATATAAATTCTAAGAAAGGAATTACCTCGCTAAATGACTTTTTATTAACTTCTAGGAGAACGATTAGAAGTGTCGATTTATCTATATGACTAAAGATCAGAGTTCGCGACTGTGACTTTTGCCAAAACTGAACCGAAATACTCGGCTACTGTGAATTTTAACCGAAACCGAAATCAAAATTAAAAAATAGTCCTATAAAATCCATATGTATAGACATACCGCATATGTATATCATATATTTTTTCATAAATATCATAATTCATTGAAACAATAATTAAATTTCGATTGTGTATTAATTTTGGCCAAAGAATACAAGTACTTCTTCTTCATAAACATCATAATTTAATTATTGAAATAATAATTACACATATTACAATTAATATTTATGAAGAAGGTTTCATTCGAAACTGACACGTAGTGAGTGTTCGTTTTCAATTTCGGCAGAAGTTTCGGTCAAACTCTACTAAAGACTCTAAAGACCTTCTAATAAAAGTCACGAAACATCCTCACAGGGAGAAAAATATTAATATCTGCTAAAATTCTAGTTTTTATAGAGTTGCCAGGTTTATATAAAGACAACTTATTTATATAAAATTTACTTTCGCTCTAAATTTCTTGCAATGAAGTCTCACTCCAAGAGAGTGAAAATACAATCATTCTTGAAAAAAAGTGAAAATATTTTACTTCTTGAAAAAGAGTGATAATTTACACTCTTTTTCAAAAAATGAAGAGTGGTTGTATTTTCATTTTCTTGGAATGAGATGTCACTGCAAAAAATTTGAAGTGTTGCTTTTCTAGTAAATGAACTATCGTACAGTCATTCTGTAAGGTATTTTTTACATTTTGTAAAATAAATTTATAAATTATTATACATCTCAATAGAATTTATTATATCGACGAATATCTTTTAACCTTAACATTGAAAAAAAAACAAATTTATTTTACTGCGCGGTAAAAAATACAAATGTATAAAATCTTGAGAATTATTTGTTCACAGTCGTGAGAATAATATGATTTATTTTATACTGTGTGTAAGATATAATATTTTTAACTTTCATGTGTGAAAATGTAAATTAATCCATTTCTGTAGTTATTTTTAAAGTAAACAATGTCCGTATTAATATATGCATTTAATAAATAATAAACTAAATTTGAATCAAATTTACATTTTCTTGTGTTAAATTATTTGTCATTATTGTAGTTAAATTAATGACATATTAAATAGCAATAATGGGGACTTATAGAAATGATTAAAAATAACTTAAATTGAGTATAATTTAACATTTCGAATGTAACAGTACGACAAAAAAATCTTCGAAGGAAAAAGATTATCGACAATGGATCGAGTAAAATTTCGTCTCTTCTTCGATCATCGATCCCGACGCAATCTGGGGGTCATACCTCTCTCGCTTCTGTCAAGAGTGTGTACGTTCTATTGTCCGAAGGTATGCGACACGCTTCGGCGGAAAGGAACGAAATCGATTAAGCGCAGCAGTCTCGTGTCAGACCCGGAATGCGATCTTGTCGCCGAGTAAATGATGCCGCGTATCTTTCTCAGACTTCCGCCACGAAGTCCACTGAAAGTGGACTTAAGCTTTAACTCAGATATCCGGGCAGCATTCCAAATTTTACGACGTGGAAATGTACGCTGGATATATACATGGTAGCTTCCCGGTCCGTGACCCTCGACGTACCGCCATAACGGAGCAATCGCGGCGCGAATCGATAGATATTTATTGCCTCCGATACGGCAATAAATCGTAACCGCTGACCGAAGTCAAAATACTTCTGTGATTCTCTTGCATCTTTCATCGCGGGAAAAATAAAAAGATTTTGCCCGCAATCGCATAAAGTCTCCCGAAATAGTATTCTGCGCACCTCTCGAAATCGTCAGTAATAACGCGAATAAAATAAAAATGAGATTAACGTCGCTTTCAAAAATTTAACAGCGAAATTTCTAATTCCGCTGACGTAAACATGTCGTTTACGAACGGTAAGTAAAGCGATCACGATTTGCGACAATAAATCACATTTACTGAGCGCATCGAGAATGTATTCGGCGAAATCGCGTTTGTGTATTTTTATCAACAATAACTTCCACACTGCGCGATGAAATGCTGAACGGCAAACGGACTCGTAATTCGAATTTGTCGATACGAAAATTAAATAAAACCGTATGTAAAAGCTATAATAGATTCGTATTGGTATTCCATAAGCAATACGTGCAGGTGATAGCTACTGAAGCAAGCAAATGGAATGTCTATAGTTTTTACATACATATATGTGCAAATCATTTTAAGTGAATAATTTCGTTTTTTTATATTTTTTTTTATAACGAAAAAGCAAATATTTTTGACTTGCACAAAATATTTTTAACGATCTTATATAAAAATAAAACAATAATTACAAAATAAAAATTAAATCTGATACACATACGTATGACTAATATTTTTTCTATATTAATTTCTCTCATTGCTATTTGAAAGGACTTGTATTATTTTATAGAGGGATATGAGAAATTAACGCGTAAATAAGAATAACAGCATCTCTAATGAATTATAATAAAGAAATAATAAAAAATATAATAAAATTTTAACTTGTAAAAATTATTTCCTCAAGATGTTTTTATTCTTATTGATGCATTAATTGTATATATATCGTATATATAAGATTTGATTTATTTATTTATTCCACATAAAAATATTAATCAACAAGTTAAATACATGAAATAATAATAATAATTGTTAACATTCATTAAAAATCTTATTGAAGTGATTAAAAGGGATAATTGAAAATTAATTTATATTGGAAATTTACAGTAAAATTATTTATTTATAAAGTGAATAATTTTATTAAAAACCATCAACGTTCAATATACGATTTTCATTAATAATAGTAAATGATACTAATGAATAATGATAATAATGAATAATGATAATTAATAGATAGTTATATCTGTACATTTATGCAAATAAAAATGTTTATATCATTGAATTATTTGTATTGCCTCGCCTTCGTCGATTCAGTGAGAAAATACCGTTGATTTCGGCCACTGTGTATTCCTGACAACTGAAAAATTTTATATCAGAGATCGGCCGGATTTATTGTGTTTCTAACTTTAACAATGTCCAAGAAACCTTGTCTATCGGTTGTGCGCGACTTTAACCGAGTTCGAGACGAATTCGAGCTGCAGCGCGACAGATATACTGAGAACTCAATCTGTGCCTCGCGCGATTCAGCTCGCCTGAACGGAACTTTACCAGTTTATTGGTTCACCGTACGAGGATTTCGTGGAGAATAAAATAAATGTACCAAGAACCTGCCGTCGCGAAGTGATAAGTCGATTCACCAGATATACCTCCGGCGAAGGACATTGCGTATCCGACTAGATCAACATTTGCCAACCTCTTTCGATATGTGAATCTCTTATAACGCGTATATCTCTTAGATAGAACGAAAAATGACCGTCGCATTTGTATATTATTTTAATATATTTTAAAAATCGATATCAAATCGAGTTTGTAATATTGTTATTTCTAAAAAATTGCGTCAACTTCCTAGGATCAATTTTCTGTAAAAAGAAATTTGAAGCAGCCGTCAATTTCTTATGATGAACTTGAAACAATAGAAATATCGAGAAAATACTGTTGATTATTACTGCAATATTGCTACGTCGACATGTCATCGGTATTTCTATAACGCCAAACGTTCATCTAGCGTGAGTATCATTTACAACATTACAACCGTCTGAATAACATGTGTCATACAATAAAACAAGTTACACCCACTTGAACTTCCTACTTGCAAGCATCTCAAGTCACTTTGACGTTAAGCAGCTTAAACGGCTGATACATCCGTGTACGCCGTTCCGTACATCGGATTAGCTGCATCTAAGAGCTCCTTGTTCCTACGCGCTGTAAATTGGAATCTGTTCTCTACTACTATACTAGCACTCAGACTCTACACAATTTCTCCTTATACTGGTGAATAGCAAGCACGCGCATGAACAACCTGGAGACAAAGCTACAACGAAGATCGCGAAATGCGTAATCTTGAATGGAGAGAGGCACGATATTGCATATCTCTGTGCAATAATATTAGTTATAACGAAAATACGGCTAATGAAGTTTGACAACAATTAAAAGTAGCATCACATGCGTTAGTAATTAGCTCTTAATTGGGAATATACAGATGCTTTCTTGTAGTCAGTGTTTTTTTTTTCTTAGTAGTTGTGGAATCCGATTACTTTATAACTTTGAGAATATTCTGTTACATGTATAATATATTGAATAATCAATTTTTTTAATATAGATATTAATAACATAAGATTGTACAGTTAAATTTTGTGTGATATGATTTATAATCTTAAAATTATCGAATAATCAAGTTGAATTCAATTAGACTCGAAGAAATTCTGAAGATCCAAATGCATCAGATATATTCGCGAATCTTTAATTTTTATAAAAAAATACAATATTGAAGTTAAGAAATATAAAAATTGAGAAATAAAAATATTTACTTTTTCTTTTGCTGCTGTTTTATAAATTAACATACAATGCAAATGAAATGATCGCACATATAATTATTATCTCTCTTCCATACAAATGCATTAATTTAGTATTGTTATTATTGTAAACGTGAGCACAAATTGCGCGAAGTAATTATCCTGGCAAGTACGCCGGCCGACGATGATACGTAACTGAACTGAGAATTATTCGCGTAATCTACATCATCGTAATGTTGCGCAAACTGGAATCGATTATTTGCCACGTTGAACTTCCATTAGCGCCAGCCGGCTGTGTTTATGTATCTGACAGTTGTAACGCGGGTGCAATTAGATACACATTGAAGCAACCGTAACTTTCCAGGTGTTTCTGTTTCGTTAAAATTATCTTATTACCCAGTGGATGAAAAATTAGTCAAAAAACAAAATAACATAAGGAATAATCTCTGAACAAAATTACAGATATTATCATTTTTGTTTACGTTTTGTTCCAATTAAACAATTAGAATTCTGAAAGTAAGGTATCCGGATTATTTTTAGAAAATTTTGACGAGAAGAAAACTTAAATTTAACATAAAAATTATATTAATTAATTAACAAGAAATTTATATATGAAATGTATGAATAAATAATATAAAAATAATTTTAAATAAAAAATTTTGTTTCTGCTATTGTACGTAAATTTCTTTCGTAAGGAAGAGAAAATTGAAAACCGACTTGTATTACTCGTGAAATATGACGATGAATTAACGGTAAGTTTAAGTTTGCGTGTTGCGTACAAAAACTACGAAGAAGCACAATCGTTTCCTCCTTGCTCCGTACAAAATACCATCGTAGACTATCGATCTAGAACAGCGTAAACACCATGTAGGAGACAGTAGGAAACGAGAGATAGATGCGCCGCCGGGTCACAAAGAAACTAATCTCCAATACAGCGTAATGTAAAGGTAATGGCCTTTCGAGGTGGAAAAAAACGACCTGTCAGAATACGGTCAGCGCATCTTTTGCATCACAAACGGCGATCTTTCAGTGAAACTTGGTCGGGCCTCATCGAAACCTCGTAAAAGACTTTTCGGTAAGACGTGGACGACATGGAAAAGCTATCGCTTTAAGCACGACTCATACGATCCGTAGAATGTGAAATGTAGATTCTTATTAAGATATAACCTTCAATCGTAAAGAAGATCTGTTTTCAATTTATTTAATCATTATTTAATGTGCTCTTCAAATAAGTATTTTTTATAATTTTAAAAAATGCTAATTAAATTCTTAATATATTAGTCTAAATTAAATACAAGGATAATATGATAAAATATTTATCTTTATCTGCATTTGCACAGTTCCATTTTGAAAATATAAAATTGAATTATAATTAAGAAGGACAAAAAGAGCACTTTTTTTAACAGTGTCAGTATCAAAAAAAGTTGTGAAGATCTTCTATCCCTTCTAATCTTGACAGCATATTCAAAACATCAACGACGCCGTCAACTCGCATGATATGGCGCCAATGATATCTATATAGCAACAGAAATAAGGCAATATTGCAAGAACTTCCTTGATGAACATTTGCAGAAATTTTCAATAGTTGACAAATTTTCCTCACATACATTAAATTGACAATCATATAATTGTTTCTTTAAGTAATGAAATTTTTTATGAGAGTTTAGTAGAAATTCTACTTTAGTAAAATATTTGATGAAAAAGTACTTATAATAAAAATTCATTTCCATATAAATATTACAGACACAAATCAAAGCTTATTGAATTACGATAAACCGATTATGTAAATACTATATTGCGTTTGATTAAATATTATATTGCGTGATTAATTGTGTCGTACTGACTATATTTATAATTCATTAACCGTACGAAATTATGTGTCGATCGGAGTTTCAGAGATAGTATTGTGACGTTGGTACGAAAGTTGGTCATGTAACATAGATGATGGTTTGCCTTCGAATGCCGTTTTTATCGCTTTGCCAGGCCAAGCTACGCATCTTTTTCAAATTCGACACATCCATTTTACCTCTTGCGATAGAATCGAGACATGGTTCTATGACTCGGAATGACAGCTCCGCAAGAATGCGCCCGGTCATCGCAATGTGATATAAAATCCGAACGGCTAACCGTGACGAGGAGAATTCTACGGATGAAAGGTGTGCTGTGTGACTTATCGATCGAACATCATCGGGGTGCACCGTCGACGTTTTTTAGAGCGTCTCTTTATGCAGATGATGCATCGATGCGATCGCAAATCGATATTTACTATTAAAAATAATTTATTATGAATTAAAAAATGTATAATTTATAATAAATATCAAGGTACGCAGCAAAAAACATTTTATATTTGTGTCAAAACCGATCAAGTCCTTGTTAAAATTTTGTGTTAAATTGGTATTCAATATTTCTTTGCGTCAAAATAATATAATTTACCCAAGTGACTAAATGACATAAAAATAATATATTTTGAAAAATAAATTCTGAGATAAATGAATAAAATACATGTTAATTTAACATACTATAAATATTAATTTTACTGAAAAAAAATACGCTTCCATAGTTTGCTACAAATTGTGTCAGTGTCATATTTTTATATTAATTTGTTTACATGATATTTATATTATTTTCTGACATTTCCATTTTGTTTTTGTATTAAAAAGTAGCACAAAAATTTGAATGAACCGCTTGAGACACACGAAATGTGTTAAATTTAACACAAATTTTCCAACTATGTAAAGAATTAAATAATGCGTGACTTTACGATGCTAAAATATCACAGAAAACTACGAAGATACTGCCAAGTTATTAAAGCTTGCTCACAAAAAGAATAACTACTATTTATTTTGTGGTTATAAATATACGGAATGCACATTGTATTCTTATGAATATATTATATTTTTAATATGTAATAAATATTCTTTTAATACAACTATTATAAAACCGCTTGTAGATAATTGGTCGTATTTTATCAATTATCGATGCTTTTAATCGGACACCGTTGCACCAGCAATAACGCCATGTCTGTGGTTCGCCATCAATTTTTTTCAACTTAATCACGCACCTTTTATTACATCGTGATATAGCTTTATCGAGCAGTTCGATGCAACACGTGTAAACTCGCGTAAACGAACGTCCGATGATTAAAACTGTCTCTCGCCGATTTATTTTTCCCGCACGCTGCTGTTTTATGTGTTTGTGTCTCGCCATATCCTGTAAAATTACATTTGCACTTCGTGATCGCAAAATCTCTCGTGATGGACAATCACGTATTTTTCCTGAAGAGAAGCAGGTGCGGCAATGTTTTATCAAGCGCGTATACACAGATACGTGCAAAGATGTTCTTAAACTTCGTGAGTCTTCTTGAGCGAATCTTTAATCGATATTTAAGTTACATGATACTCTTGGAACTATGATGTCATTATTAAACTCAAAATTGCTTTCTGTTGCAGAAGCGCGAGCCAAAATAATTGGCCAGGCTGATATCTACGTGAAGACCGGAAGTCTTTTGACGTTGACGTGTCTCATGTCGCAAGGTCCTCACGATCTGGGAACGGTAGCTTGGTATCAAGGAAGTGAGGCGGTGGTGACATCACCGCGATCAGAAAACGACATCGAAACGGAGCCCCGTATAACCGTCGAGACGGAATGGAGCGACGCCCTCACGTCGAGGTACGAATGAATGATTAAGCCATTTATTTTCTAAAGAATTGTTATAATTAACTTGATTTGAAACTATCATTTTTAGCAATAATTACAGTCTAAATTTCTTACAGTGAAATCTTACTCCAAGAGAGTGAAAATGCAACCACCCTTGAAAAAAAAGTGAAAATATTTCACTTCTTGAAAAAGAGACAATTTTCACTCTTTTTAAAGTGAATTTTTATAATACTTTAAAAGAGTAAAATCTCACTCCAAAAAAAAGTGAAATTTTAGTCTAAAAAGAATGAAGATTATCACTTTTTTTCAATAAGTGAAATATTTTCACTTTTTTCAAGGGTGATTACATTTTCACTCTTTTGGAGAGTGAGATTTCACCACAAGACATTTAGGGTGCATATAATAAAATTTCGCTTTGCATAGAGAAAAATATATGTTGTACAATACTATAGAAAAAAAGTGGACAAAAATTTGTCGATATGATCAATCGTTTCATAAGTAAACCTCGTATACGATCGTGTATCTCTCTCGCGACAGCGAGAGTATACAATTATTTCTGTTTTAAATATCAAAAACTTAGTTAACGCGTAACTTGTTTGCACACTACGAACAAAATAGAAAAAAAGCTCGTCATGGTTGTCGCACATTTCAGTGTCATCACTTCCGCACGGAGGAACTCTCATAAACGTGCGCATCCGTGTGATATTGTTATACGAAGTGCTATTTAATTTTTTACACCGGCTCCAGTCAGGCGGATACATCGAATAAATAAAAAATAAGGATCACGCGCGCCATACATTTGCGGCCGTCATATTTTAACGCAGTTTAAATATTTCAATTTTTGTCACAGCATCACTGGTGCGTTTTAAAAGCTGGATTCTACAACGCGACCAGGCGGACGTTACGCCCTGAACGATATGCACGTCGCAATTTTGTAAAATTGTTCAGCCAAGGACTCGCAACGCGATAACACGCTTACTCCATGTTAAAATAAGCTCGACCGACGAACAGTTGAAAAACGTCATGAAGTGTTAAAATGTAATATCAATCACATTCAGCTACTTTTTTTTTCTTGCGACTTCATCAGGCGCGGTAAATATTCGTCAAGCGCGATTGGTTTCAGTCGTTCCTCGTCAAAGCATTTTTTTTTTCTCTCGACAATCCTTTCATCGAAGCGTCGCGTGTATAATATTTCATCCCACACGCTGTAACCATATCTTTTTCGAGCTGCCGGCGAAATAAATAAATGGTCTTCCGCTTATCCCCTCCCGCGCCCAGGGGAAATAATGAGAAATAATGGCGTGCTGGGGTGGTTGTCCCGCCGGTCCTACACGTCGTCGTGGCTCTTTGAAAAACTGATCCCACGCTCAAATTAATTTATTTCGAAATACCCGTGGCTTCACGGGACTGTAACTACCTTAAAAATATGCGATACATATATCGTCAAAGCATTCGTTGGTAACAATGATGACAGAAATTTCATTCCATCCATTAAAATGTACAATTCGTTTACGCTGTATATAATATAAATGTTAATTCAATATTGCTGTAAATCCACTTCTTTTTAAAACATTAATAGGTATTACTAATGTCATATAATTATTTGGCATAAAATAGCAATGTAGATATGAGACGAAATTTAATATTTAAAATTTCTTCTTTTTCTTTTTCCTTTTTTGTTAGACCTCTGGTCTGTGTTACATCTCTCTTATATATATACTTATGGTGCGCACGCTGATTATTCAATTGCCACAAACGTGTGGGACCTACAATTTTAATGCTGGTTTCAAATGGTGAATTTTTCGAGAGGTGTTTCTGTGGACAAGGATACTTTCGGGAAGTTACCGACCTTTTCCGGAAGAAACGAGCGTAAATATTTTGGATCGAACCTGGAACTTATCTGACATGATAAACCATTGCGCTGTCTGCTATGCCACACTCGCGCGGCTCATTAAAAATTTAATATTTACAATTTAATATTTAAAATAAGATTTAAATATTGCATAAAGAACCATCTTCCTACTATGCACATTTTTCCTACTTTTGAAACGTAAAAAAAATATTTCAAGGTTTTTAAACTTACAGGGAAAGAATGATTATGCTAATCTAAAAAAATGTACGCAGTTACAGATCTGAAAATAATAATTTTGTTGGAAAATAATTAAAAATAAATCAAAATAATTATGAAAGAAACTCAAGTATGATGAGCAATACTGAATAAAGTTTTGACATTTTAATCAGTTTGAACGACCTACATATCTAATTATTTAGTCCAACAAAATTATTTTCAAATCTGTGTATCTGTAATTAATGGGTCAATTCTAAGTAGAATCGTAAGATCCGTAACGTGTTCTCGTAAAACTTGTAAAAACTTATGACTGGTCTATTCTAATTTTATGCGTATGTATCGTACGATTGTTCATAAATATCTACGATTTCTTGTAAATTTGATGGCTACTAAAAAGCTGTCTGTAAAAATATTGTATAAAAATATAATACACAGAAAAAAGAAAGTAGCTGTCGTAACTAAAAACTGCATGTGGTAACTAAATGGCAGGTGTAAAATATGGACAACTAAAATATGGGTGTCTCTCTCTCTCATAGCTAATGTCTTAGTTGTAGTTAAAAAATTTATAGTTACGGCAACAAATATAAGTATTATATAACAAAATTAGCTGCGGCAGAGAAAATCTTTTTTTCTGTGTAGACATACAAAAAAATGCATTTTAAAATACAAGGATGAACTGCACATATTAAAAACTGTTTGGAAATACGAAAAAACAGCCGCTTGTGTAATTATTGTTTATGTCTCATTTCTGTACTCAGAATTCAAGATAAAAGTATTCTATTGGAATTACTTGATAGAAAGCAGGAGAGAGGGTAGACATCGCGACGCTGTGGCGTCACATGACATCTGATTATTCTAATTGTCCCGAGCAGATCCGAGACAACAGGGTCTTTTGTCACGTGGCCCGCGCACCGTGAAGACGCATCGGACATGCCCCGCATTTCGGGCGACCTGGCTGTTCAGCCAGGTCGCTTATGTCGGTCCGAATATTGCGCCGCCGTCACCATCGTCGCCGTTGTGTCCGCCGCGCGACGTCGCGCGTCCGTTTTTGGACGTGATTGACGATTGTCACGACGATGCCGTTACACATCGCGCGGGCAAATTTACGGGGCCGCAGCTCAAGAAGCGAATTAATTGTCGCGCAGCTGTCGGCCCGCGACTTCCGTCATGCAAACGTCCGCTTTCAGTAAATTCGCAACTGTCCGAAAGTACAGCGAGCGAAACGTCCTCATAATGATAGCGTCGTTGATGTGACATGATTGGTGGTACTTACATTTTCATACGCGATATGTACCGTTTGTTAAAATTAGATACGTTTAATCCTAATCTAATGGTATTTAAAAATTAATAATAGATAATATGGGGAAAAAAATTCAAATAAAGAAAATATTATATAAGGGCTACGAGCCAATAACAATTTATTAAATATTCGTTATTTAAACAAACGTTTCGACCTCTTTATCGGATCATCATCAGTGTTAGTATTTAAAATCTATAAATTGTACGTCGTAATTGTGTAAACCAAATTATTAACATTTTCAATATTAGTATTTAAATTCTATGAAACGCAAGATATAATTACGCAAGCCAGGCCATCAATCCTCAAATTCTGCATGTATATGTAACATAATTTCTTCAGATCACTTAGTTAGTCCGTTCAATATAATATATATTATTGTGTAATTCGAGAAGTAATAAAATTGCAGGAAGAATATGCACTCTGTTCATCTCAATAGTATTTGCTCTAAAATTCCTTTAACTGATATTCTATACCTACTTTAAATTAATATACATATGTTTTTATAAAATTAACATAATTGAACGATTTTTTTTTCATTTTGAAGGTCAAAGTATACGAGGAATAAAATTACTTAATTTAAAATTATATAAGGTTTTGAAAAACATTTATTATGTAAACAATTTTTCACAGTATAGTTGAAGAAATGTCCGAGTTTACTGTAATCGGCATTCCGCAAATAAGGTTAAAAATAAAAAGAAATATCTGCAGTCTTCTTTTAAACTCTTTTAAATGAATAAACCTTCTCTATAAATTCGCGTTTTTAATTCGTGTCAAATTTAAATTTACGAATAGAATGGAATGCATGAGGAGTTTATATGAACATTATATTATCCCGGCAATAATATTCCCAGAATATTTCCAGAATAAATACATTATTCACATTCATAAAGAGATATTCAAATTCCACATTAACGCGAGGAGTTAATCTACGAATCTGATTTTCAATCCTGGCACTGGTTTCAATCCTGAATTTCCATGCACGCGCATAAATCGTTGGTGCTCTCGATAATATTAACGAGTAACCGGATAACGTTTTATTCTGTCGTATCGAGATTATCTTTCCTACTACCATGAAGATGGCGGTTCTCTGTCGCGGAGCTTAATCCAGCGTCGCTATACATTTTCATTACTCTCGAACTACATCGAGTCCACCGTTATGGCTCGTCGTCGTACTGGCATCGTAATAATTATTTCGTGGTACATCCAGTTCACGGAATTGCGGTAACCGCACGTGGAATAGCGTTACTGTAGCCTTAAGCGGTGGTTATTGGTCCCACGAGTGCGATGCATTACATTGCGCGATGAAGCTAACTACTGAAATACGGGAAGTAAATGAGTAATCGATAATCTGTTGGGAGCGGTGCGCTTCTTCACGTGACGTTGTATATCGTGTAACGGATATCCCTGTTATCTACGTACATCTTACGTACCTGGCAAAACTATGTGTCGCTTCTTATCTAAAAACGATAATTATAAACAGCACGTGATTATTAGAAATACGCTAATGAGAATAATTAATGGTAGATGGTAATTATTAATATTTGTAACCGACAATTTGTATACTGATGATATTAATTAAAACTTTTCTCAAACTTTTACATCTACCTCTTTATTGAGAAAGACGCGTTAAGTTAAATCTCCACAATTCTTTCTCCCCCGGTATGTTCAAATTGAAGGTTTAACAAAGATAATTATTGAACTAGAAACGATAAAAATGTGAAAACTTTTGAGTAGTTTTTTATTCGATTAACAAACAATCGCGAGAGAATTCCCTCTTGATAGAATCATTTGGAGCCATATTCGGACCGGTTTTCCAGCTAGTTTGCCGTTAAATTAGCTGACTGTCGATTAACTTTTGCGTATCCGCGACTTTATTGCTCGCGCGTGTAATTACGTGTTTATCCCTCTCACGATTAGTGCAACGCAACCGTACAATTTATTAATGTCTCCGCGTCGAGTTTGGCTGCAATTTTCTCTCTGTACCTTGAAAAAAAGAGTGGTAATAGCTATGAAATGTTGAATGAAATAATTCTGCCCAAATGTTTGATTAAAAAATATAATAAAAAATAATTTTACTTTTTTAAATATTTAATAGGTGTTACCAAACATAATTATAACACCATCAATCGTTTGGTGTTAAATATTTAGAGAAAAGTAAAATTATTTTTGGTTATATTAATCAAATATTTGATTGGAATTATTTCACTTAACATTTGATAGTTATTACCAGACTCTTTTTTAGAGTGTTACGTATCGAGCGTTCAAATCGATATTCCATATTCATATTTGAGGAATTGCGTTCTCATCACACTCGCAAAAGCCTTCCGCCACGCAATACACCACGAGAATTCGAGCTCGTTCCAATTTCTATTGGTCCGATCAATCTAATTTGTTACATAACAGTAACGAATCTAACAAACAAAATAGAAAAAGAATGAAAAAAATTCTGTTCTCTCCAACTTGCTCGATTATTACCGTTGAACGAGTTGATTGAAGTTTGGTCGAACGCAATGTAAACCTCCTAGTGAAAGAAATTGACGACTATTACGATACATAGCTATAAAATTTATATCTGAAGACACTTACAACAAAGTAATTAAATACAAAATTTATAATTACGAAATTTTTCGATAAGAAATTATTATGATTCTATAGTGTGTTTAATAACTTTTAAACGCCTTTAGATATGGCATACCCAGCTTCTTTTTCCAATACTTTTCCAATGCTTTTTCCATTGTTTGTATCTTTTTCATTATCAGAGGTACATACATTTGTTTAATTATGCTCCTTAATAGCAGCATTTCGATTGATAGAAAAGTGTTTCGTCGTATGATTATTTTTATGAAAGTTATAATGGGTGGATATATATAAAGGAAAGTCGCCGATACCGACATACCACTTTGTTTTTCTTAAACAAAAGGTAAAAATAAAACTTTAAAATCATAAGTACAAACTGAAAAGTGTCTTCTATCAGATAGTATAAGCAGTTTTTATAATATTGTTTGCAATTTTGAAATAATTAATTTTTTCGTAAGATAAGCAAAAATGAGCATCTGACAAAATGGGCTCCAAAACTGATACAGTAGGCAGTAATGCTACGTATTCCTATTCTTTCTCTTTTACAGGAATTATCTGTATAAAGTATCTACAAGTGAATGTACATAAGATATTTCAGAATCTTTTCACTTCGTTATAAAACATTTTTATTGAACTATATGCATATTTACTTTATGCTGTTCTGCAAGATGGAAATATTTAACGCGATAGTTTTTCAAGAATTTTTCCATATATGCACGATTGCCTTCAGTTCCAGTAGAGCTATTTGTCACTATAAAGTAACATTATAAAGATTAAGTTAAGCTTATGGTCTGTTTTACAGACAGGTGTGGCGGTTTACGCTGCACCTCAGTTTTAAATTTAAAGTTGTATTATGAAAAAGCTAAGAGAAAAAATAATATAAATAAAACTAATTTAGGAAACTACAAGCATTTAAAACAACTTAATATTATCAATAATATAGTCACTAATATTTAAACTACGCACTTGCAAAAAAAAATCGTAAGAATTTTATTTTTGCATTCGTTTTTAGCTGATTTGGTATAGAAACAAACCACAAATATACGAATTATGAGTTTGTACTTCTTTAATTAAATTGATCACGATTTTATTTGTATTAATAAAGTGCAATATAGTTATAGTTTTTGAAAAATAAGGGGATGCCGCTTTAGGAGACCTATGTCAATATATCGGCGACTTTCCTCTACTATACTGCAGTTTGTTATTTTCGTAATGTAACGTTTTAAAGTTAAATAATTATTATTTAATGATCATTATTTATATAATCAATTTTGCAGATATAGTATTTTTATTTTTACAAAGTTATAAATTTCAGCTAAGTAAGTAATTAGAATTCTTATCTTTTTATCATTTTGTTTATCAATTATTGTTTAGTAATCGTGTATAATCAGTATGTTTTTGAAATGTGCACTTTTTGTACATTTATTGCGTACTAAAAATGTCTAGTGTTATTTTTATCGTATATTGCGTAGTTTATTAATAATATAAAAATATCTCTAAATCGTATTTGGAGATCGTGCGAATTATAAAATTTATATCATGCATATGAGAGATACCTTTGACAAAAACATATGTGTGATGAGAGAACAGGTAATTGGACCGCTACCGTTATTAATGTCGTGGATAATTATTACTAAATTAACGATAGTTTATTGTTAGTTGTGTTGTTAGTTATTTTATACGATCCTGTACTTTATACTATAACTCTGAAACTATATGCCGCTAATGTACGTGACATCAAAACAATTATATAGAACATATATACATTGCGATTACGATCTTGATGAAAATTTTATAAATGCTTTTAAATATTCTATATTAACGTGAAATGATTTCATGATACAGTAGATTATGAAATGAAGAAAGTATGATAATTTTATAGTATAATTATGCATATTAATTTCTCTAGAAATACATTTCATTCTATTAAATCTATATCATTTCATATAAATGCATATCATTCCGCTATTAAAAATGGCGGAATGATATATATTTATCGAATTTATATATGAAAATGTTTATATTATATTTGCAGTTAATTTTATATTTGTATTTTATATTTGTTATTTTCTAAACAATTTTATACATTTTTATCTCTTGGAAAATGACTTTTCTTTGATAGCATACAAAGCGAGACGAAAGAAAATCCTTCACAGAGTAAACTTCAAAGAGCTAGTTCCATACATGACATCCCTAACGATCAAGTAATAATTTTCTCCGTATACGTCACTTCTTTTGTCGTATCTTGTCCTTTTTTTTTGATTAAAATTAATACTTTCTAATTTTAATTTAAGTCACATTTTTAATGAAGCCAATATGCGCAAATAAACTGTTCAGTAAAAGAAAAATGAAATAAAAAATCTTCACCTAGTTACCTAAATGTGCTCAACATTCATTATTAATACAATAAAATGCAAATTCATTCATATATAGTGTGTGTAAAAACGGTGAAGCTTCGTAGTATTTCTCTTATGACACTAAATGTTGTTTTCTTCAAAAGCGGCATTTTTTGTACTGTAAAAACAGCGCAATCTTTATTATTATCTAGAAATTTTTTATTTTACATTTAGGGTAAAATCACTAGATGTGGATCAGGCACAAATTCCGGATCACTTTTTATATTTAAATAATTATAATATTTTTCATTAAATAGTACATATCACAAGATTCTTTAGCTTTTGTTTTATCACTTTCAAGTGTCAATTGAATTTAATTTATTAGAAACAGCGACACACATTTTATTGATGTCATTAACTAATTAAATTTGCGAGACATTAACTAACGTATGTATATCTTTAAAAATTCATTCAAAGTGTAACATCATAAGAATTGCCTTATGCCTTTTATAGTAGGAAGTAAATAGCATAAGATTTCATTGAAAAAAATCAACATTATGCTCAGTTGAGATTAAATGTGTCCGCGGGTGTTGTTTAATCACTATATGTTATCACGATAGTTTTATTGTAGAAATTTATTATAAAAATGTTTAAAAACTTGTCAAATCTTATAAATGCTATCCCGAAAAGATTTATTTGTTTTAAATATCAAAATAAAATATAAAATAATATACATGTCTATATGCAAAAGTTGTTATACTATTCGTAATTTAACTGTTTTTTATTGCTAAATGTTTAATTTTCATCAATTTTTTTAAATTATCATTGATTTTTAATTGTCACTAATTTTAAATAAATTTGAATATGTTAAAATTGCATTATTATCCACAATTAGACTCTAAAACTAGCTGTGGATTATCAATTATAATTTCGTTATATATATTACAATATGCATGCGCAAATCATTTTTATTATTCTTGCGAGATGTCGTAAAGCTGCCAAAAAGAATAAAGCATTTGGTGAATTGATCCGCAATTAGTACATGGGGTCTAATTGTAGATAATCGTCTTTGTTTAATTCAAATTAAAACGGTAATGAAATGGAATAAAGTCATCCATAATGTAATTTTTATGATCAATCATAGATCTGTTTTTTGTGGCTGAACTAGTGTACATTTTTGGAACTTAAAGAGATAGATATACGTTTGATATTTGTTTGAAGCGAGAAAGAGAGTTCTAGAACAGTCTAGTGCAGGAACAGAAAACAGACCACATGACTATTAAATATTTTATTAATTATTTGATATTGTTCTGGATAAAAAAATGAATTGTTTTTTATATGATCCACAACTAGTGGTTTTATTCTATATTACAATTACCATGACCGATTTAATATAAATGATAGTTACATAAATCAGATATGTATTGTAATTTTAATTATATCTTCCACGTACAACGTAGCGATAAACTGTATTACTTTTTGTGCGGCAGATTGAAGATCACGCATGCGAAGTTCACTGACTCCGGAAAATACAGTTGCGTTCCTACCGTGGCGGAGGGAGCAAGTGTCAACGTACACGTGATCAATGGTAAGTCCATCAGAAATACCATAACTGATCCACACGACAAGATAATCCGTGTACATGCGTCGATCACTTATCCCACTATCCTAGGGGATAGGGTTGCTGCAATACACCCGACCTTTGTTTAGCTCAGTGAATTAACCCTTTCACGCATGATATATCCTTTACTGACGATTTAATCTTCTCGCACACGTGCGTACAGGAAATTAAAATTAAAGCTGTACTACTTCTGGCCGAATCGTTCGTAATAAATTTCAATTCTCGATCGCTTAAGTAAATTAAATTTAAGTCGCCGTTGTTTTCTCTCATCGATCAATTTTGATGTCAGTAATTGATTGTGTTCTATTTTATGGACTTGCGTACACACGCACAAAGGCAAATTTTATTTTCTTTTATTTCTATTCTGCTTTTATATCTTCGCATTGAATAGAAACTGGAGAAATAGAGGGAAATAGGAAACTAAAAAGTTTACAAAATAAAATGTTTATTCTGCTCTGTTTGGATTGCAATGTAATATGAATCTTAATTATTGTAACAAATATTTATCGCACGTATATATGATAATTTTTTAACTATAAATATGTGGATAAATCAAAAATTTTGTTTACTTTCCCTGAACAAAATGGGCAATTTAATGAACTGTGTGTAAATCTCACACACGAAGCACATTGTCGACTTATTGCTCGCATAACTGTTATTTTTCGTGAGCGTTTTTCCGTTCGCCTTATGATCATCTGGCGACGTAAAAATAGCCTGATATCGCCGGCAGCATCGCGTTTTCTGGCTGGGTCTACAAAAAAGCGTAATATCTAGCTAGGAAAGACTCGTGAAGATGAAAGGCAGAACGTGCAGGCCGTTTAAAAGGCGGGTTCTCTGGTGGTCTCATAGGCGATCGAACTCGAATTACAGTCGATTGTGAGAAAACCTCGACCATCCTCGACCCTCGTTAACTGCCTCGTGATTGGCAAAAATTGCAATCAATTAAGTTACAAATAGAAAAATATTTTTATTATGCTACTCTATTTTTCAATAACTCTCTACTTTTATAATTAATTCATTTTGTATTATTATTATTATTTCAAGATTTATACAAATTGTATAATTAAACAACGCTATTTCAGTTTAAAATATTATCACGATTAGTCGCTTCTCATTTCAGTGTAAAATTATATGATAAAACCGTTCATATTTTATTCATTAATATCATTTCGTTATTTTTTCACATTTTTTATTTATGCATTTTGAAACTTTATTAATTTTGTTATATAAGGGGAAGGGAAATACAAAATAAAACTTGATAAAAAGTAACCATGAAGAAAAATTACTTTTTTTTTTTTAGAATACTCTTGTCGAGTTGATCAACATGAAATATAAAATAGAAATAGACGAACGAGAAATTGGGATGATACGCCTGTAATTTGCAGGCAGACCATCCCTGATATCAGCTACGCTTGATGTACCATTTTACCGCTGGCTATTATCTTCCTTTTATTATGCCGGCTCTAACGAAACGTAATTCAATTCCTCACCGAGGTTCGACCCATTCGGCGTCCACCCACCTTTTCAGCAGTGGTCTTTTCATTCAGCCAAATTCCCGAAGGATATCGTTCCCGAGTTGCACCCGAAGCACGTACAGTATGCGTAACAGATATTTTTCTATAACAAGCCACCCCAACCTGATTATTTTGTACCTTTTATTGTAAATCCGAAGAATGAGATTCTCTGCCGCGGCGAAATTTTGATGCTACGTGAAATACCGCTTCACCAGCACTTAAAGCGGATGATGTTAAATAACTACCGCGAAGATAATCTTGTGCTAATTGTATAGTGCTAATTGTATAGAGGAAAGTCGTCGATACTGACATAGGTCTCCTAAAGAGACATCCTCTTATTTGTCGGAAATTAATTATTACATTTTATTAATAATAACGAAAAACTGATTTGTTTAAATAATTAAAGGAATCGAAACTCATAATTCATGTATTTATGGCTTATTTGTATACAAAATCAGCTAAAAACCAATTCTACAAATACGAAAAAAAATTCTTACAGTTTTCTTTTATAAATTGTGTAGTTTAAATAATAGTGTTTATATTATTGATAATATTACTTTATTTTACATATTTGTAATTTTCTAAATCAGTTTCATTTATATTATTTCTCTCAATTTGGAACAATCTGATAACATAACGAGATTATAAAGATGTTATTCTATAATTTTTGATACGTTCTGTTTCTCGAATGTATCGCACGGTTATGCATAGCAATTGGAAATTTACGGCATCACCGAATCGTTTAACGAACGTATTTCAACGGGCACATTCCAGAATGAACAAAACAATGCAACGCGCGTGTTTTACATTAATACGAGCGTAATTAATGTGCCAACGTCTTTGTTGTATGCGATTCGCGATGTCGGAGATATAATAATAAACCGTTTTACTGCCTAAGCGTATTTGATTAAACCCATTTGCAACTTGCTTGTGTAATCCATCTATAATGATCATTCTTCGTTTCAATAGTTTTCAGTCAGTCTTTTCTCGAAAAACAATATCTTATATAAAGGCCATCAAAGAGATTTTAAAACTCGTTCCGTTAAAAAATACATTTATGTCGTTTACTTATTGTTAGATAAATAAAAACACACACGTATGTGAAATTTTTTGTTACACTGGCATATCTTTGCAAATTTTTGATTGCGATCAATTTATATGGTATAATATAGCATGCAAGCAATTTTCCAGCCATTCTGCGTGACACTCTTAGATGCACGTCCGCATATTTGATGAAAATCTAACTGCTTAAGGAAATACTGGAGTGACCAAGTTATTGACATTATAGTAGTATAAAAATCTCGGAATTAATTACATGGAACAAAAAATTCTTTTACAGGATTAAAGTAGACGCAAAATTAGAAGGTGGTGCAGTGGACTTTACACTAAAATCGAAAAAAAATTAAGTAAGTTTTTAACTTTTTTCGATTTTACTATAAAGTCCACTGCATCTCCTTCTAACTTTGTGTCTACTTTAACCCTGTAAAAACGTTTTTTATACGACTGTAATATCGATAATTTGGACACTCCAGCATTACAAAGAAAATAATAATCCATTTTTACATTTAATTGCCTACAATTGGAAAGGAATTAAATGCGTTCATTAAAACTCTCGTATTTGCATCTTCACTCATAGGATAACAATTTTTATTGCGCGACTTTTATCGCGTATTGAATGTTTTATGTAATCGTGATGATGTTCAATGATTCGTGCTGAATAAATCATAATAAAATTACATTACTCTTTTTTATTGTAACTGCAAGTGAAACTTATACAATTAGATATATTCCAGCACACATTTTCTGGCACAGGACACCAAGAACATACAAGTGAAAGTTTGCATCATCGATCTTTACCAATATATAAATACCAAACTTTAACATTTGTCTTTACATATAACATGATTGTTTATGTTTTATGCAGTGCATTTTACCTATCACAAAATCGAACGCTTATTCAAACGCTTATTTATCTACGTTAAATGTTATAATGGAAATCTTCAATTTGCAGTTAAAAGCTGTCGTTGTCATGGAAAAGATAAAAGACAATCACTCTTTCCTCTATTTAGAATGTTTGCGATTGCAATTTGATAAAATACAAAGTTTTGTATCGTTTTGTTACCGAAAATTACTTTCCTTCCTCCATTATTCATTACACCGCACAGATTTGCGCAAAACACAAATGTGTGCGCGTTTAATGATTTTGCGTAAAAGCTCCAACTGATGTTCAAGGAAATCAGCATGAAATGCTCTCATTTGTCAATTACATGGAAATTGACGAATGAGAGAGCTATGCTGTGCTGAATAATTCGTGAATTTGTTCGAACGGTTATAAGGTGCGCTCTGAATGCAAACGCGCGGAGTTCGCTGACAGTTCGCGCATACGTCAAGTAATTAGATGCGGCAGACGTGCGGAATGAGCGGAAAATCGCACGCGGTTATTATTATCGTAGCAGCGATTTTTTCTCCATCCAACATGATTGACTCTTGACGATGTCGCGGTCATTATCGTCTCGTTTAAATTCTAATTTTATTTTTATCTCTGCGATATGCGTATTTATGAGTGATAATGGGCTGTACCTAGAATTTTAATCAGGGAAAAAAATTTATCTTTCATATAAAACTTATTAATATATAATACTTATATTGAAGTCAGTTTTCAAAATCTTCGGCGAACTTTCGTACATAAATAACGCACGACCATACGTTGGCCAATTAACTTGTTTTTAATTTTTCGTTCTAAAAACGTTTTTTATCATTTATGCTGCTTGCTAAAATTTAGGGGTGGGAGCAAGCTTCTCCTTTTATCCCCCTTATGCCCATAATACTATATTTAAAGAGTTTAATGGATTTGTTTCTCTAATAAAAGGTCTATTTCTTTGAAACATTTAGATAAAATCCTTTATTCTCCACAATTTCAAGGAAATATGATGAATCGAATTTTATAATATTATCCTACTGTTATATAATCTGTGTTATATAATTTGCACTTTTCATGTTGTACACAAGGAAAATTAAATTTTTTTTATGCATATGACAGACGATAACTATATCCATTTCCAATGGAATCGCATCACTCAACTTAACTTTTTTTTATAGTTAACTCACATTAACTTTTGATATAGTTGATAATTTTTATCAAAAATTAATTACTTTACGTAGAACCGACTCACGTTTTATAGCACAAAATTCATTACTCGATATGTCGACAGATCAGTTGAATCGGCAAATTTTTACTGTACCTACTTGCGCAAAAAAGTTTCACTCTTGCACGATCGAGGATCGCTATTGATTTATCGATGGATACATTTGAACGCCAAGCTATCGAAGGGATTTCTAATGCATTGCTCGTTCCCTTTCGTATGATTTCAATATTGATCGCTTTGGCTGCGCCAAATGCATAGAATTTTCACGATACGCGCGCAGATAGAAAATGCAAATGAATTTAATTCGCAGGAAGATGAAGAATTAATGCACGATCGGTCCAATTTGTGCTCTCATCTATGTAACTAAGTCTTAATAATTCGCAGAAGCGATGCGACGCGACTGGGTTGTTAAAAAAGTTATTTCTGTTATTATTATTATTATTATTAAGTTATTGTAAAACGATTCATAAGTTTTAGATTCATGTCAGTTTTTGATCAGGAATAACGCTATATGGTTTGTGGACGCTTTTTAAAAACATTCTGTATACCGGTAATTCATTAACAAGAACGAAAACTCGACCTGATTATATTACATGCTCTAAAGAAATTAAATATGCGTTTATCACTAACAAAAGAGTCGAATTCTTGCGCTCGTCGGCAACAAAATAATTTGCGTATTTAATTGTGACATTATTCGTAACAAGCAGCGAATAAATGATAAAGCTCACTAAAACAATCTGAGTCTTCAGTAAAACGATTGCAATGTACGCAAATTTCTTACGGGATACGTGAATATAATTAAATCGAGTTTCGGGTACAACATTGGGTAAACCGTAACCACCGCATTAACTCCCGTAAATTTGAATTAATTCGGATTATATGGACTCGCGTACTCTCGGTTATTCTTGGTTGTTCTCTGGTCAGTGAACTTATTGTAAGTATCATGTAACAATTGATTGCTTTGAAATTGGAGAACAATAGCCGACTAATTGCGATCATTAACATTAATTGAAAATACATAACATGGAAATGCTATTGAAAGAAGAAAAGTATACCGCGAAAGAAGAAAATTTTATTTATTTAATTTTAAGTTTCTGATAAATTTAGAAAATTACAAATTAGATTAAGGAAAGAAATGAGGTGAATACAATGCTGATAGAAAAAAAATTTCTATATTTTCTACGTTCTTTGTCTATATCTGCGTTCCTTGTCTGTGTCTGTGTATATTTATATTTTCTAGTCAATTAAGAGTGTAAAGTTGTGTGTAATTTGTATACCTTGAGCTAAGAAGAAGACAGTTTATTTTCCTCTGTAGATGTTCCAATTGGAATAATTTACGTAACACGAGAGAGAATAAGGGAGCATTATAGTCTATTAAAATCACATAATACGTAAATGACTCCACTGTATTTGTAATTGTAAGTGCTACTGCACTTCCTGCTGCAGTTTGAGAACTCTTGGTTCGCAACCACCAAGTATGTACACCATCGGATCGAGGCCATAATAGGTTTTCCACAATTCGCCTGTGCTTCGTGTAACAAATGCCACTACGAATCCCATCTCACCATAATACAATCCCACAGAGCACAACCGCACCTTGAATAATAATGCCTTTTGTAATTGAGCTTTAATTCTTATATTACCGAATAGATAAATTCAATTGATGCCATTCATACTCGAAGTGCAGGGAAAAAAAATTTGAATCTATTCGAAAGCAAATTTTTACATATAATAATTACGATCGCAAAAAAATATACAAGATGATTTAAATCATAGATCATCGATGTTTTCTCTTTTTACGACAAAGTTTTAACAAAAAGTAAAAAAAATATTTAAGGGGTTTAGAAACAGAATTTAAGACTATAATATTTCAACTTTGTTTGTTCATCTTTTTTATAAAATTAAATTTGTTTATATTGATGAAAAGTTAGAATACAGAAAGTTATATCACATAATATCCACTCACATTTTTATTAACAGCAAAAAGAATTGCTTATTTAGCTTTAATTTAATAAGGAGTCTTATATATTCCACAAATTAATAATTAATCAACAATTAGAGAATAAAGGACACATAAGAGTCAAATATAATAAATTATTCTACAACATGAAAATTCGAAAGAATGAATAATATAATTGATTAAAAAATAATAAATATAATAAATATTAAATATTACATGTTTCGATCTCACAATTGAGCCTTCTTCAGATATTCATGTCGATGATGTAACAATGGTTGAAAGCAATCGAATAGGTAAAACAAAACTTATAATTATATAGATGACGACCAGTGAGATGCTTTGCTGAGAATCGGAAATCACTCGCAAACGGCTGGACGACCGATTGATAAAAATTATCCGGTGTTCTGGTATCAAGTCAAGTTGGAAATCAAATAAGAGAAAATAAAATTTTTTAAGCAAATTCGTCATTCTGGTCAATCAACTCACCTAGCTGGTCTAAAAATATAAAATTTCACATGTCAAGAAGATGTTCGTCAATTTCTTAAAATTACTGATCGTCAGTGTATTATATAAAGTCCATAGTAAAATAATTAGTCACAATATAAAATTAAAGATGTATATAGAAAATAAATATGTTAACATTACGGCAGACGAACACTGACTGACAAATAATAAACTAATCTTGGTATTGCAATGTCAGATTTTATTTATTAGTGGTATGTACGCTTTATGTAGACCCTCGGTATCTGTTTGCAGGTTTAGACTGTTTGTTTGTTTTTTAATGTTTAACATTTCTGAGATTAACCGCTTATTATAACAAGGTCCTTCGTCTAAAATTTTAATATTTAATTAAATTGATCACTTAGCTTTAATTTAAGAAGCTTTGGTAGAATATTTCACAGATTAAAAGGAATATGATAATTTCATGCTCGCGGAGCCTGCTAATGTGCGGTTTAGTGAATCAGCTTTACGTGCTGACGCGTTGCGGATTTGCATTTGGATCTGCTGTGATGTCCGAGCGACAGTACAATCTGTCGTGTATTATATACTCGATAAACTGAAGTCCAGGCCACAAACGATTGTCAAAGTTGTGCGGTGACGCCAGATAGTTGCAATATGTGCGAATTGCGGTGTTCATACATGTATTAACACTATTGTACAAAGTCATTGGCACAATCGTTTCCAGCTATTCGCACGTTCGGACAATTAGGCTATATTAATGCATAAAGCGCATTCTCGCAATGTTCCCGCGATTGCCACGTGTGTAAAATTTCAAAGTAATTGTTAGGAGATTAATAAAATTCTCGAAATGATTACTAATATAAAAATAAAAAGATGCTTTTTCTGTCCAAAATTTTGTACAATCGGTGTTCATTACGTTAGAAATCTTTAAATTAATAATTTTAAAGAATATTTTTTAACATGCGTGCAGTTATTTTCATATAAAATAAAACACTTATGACATTCGACCGATAATTATTGTATAAAAAAATATTAAACACCTTTTTGAAATAGCATGCGTGGCTTTCTCTCTTCAATATTATTTTAATGCTTTTTAAATTGTTTATATCTTTTTTATTAATAAAAATACATATTTTTTTTGTATCGTTATGTTTTTTGATGTTTGAGTCTTTTGATTAAAAAACAAATTAATTACAATGTGTTTATTTTTATGAAAATTATGAGCAATCAGTTTAATTGGTTTGATTTAGATTGAATATAGCCTAATGTCTCGTTTCTGTAATGTTTAAGCGTTAATTTCTTAATAATTTTATAAGAAATATAAATTTCAAAACTTGAAAATATATGTTGCTACAGTTAAGTAATTGTTACAACAGTAACTTGCATTTTACGTTTACCAATAAATATTCATGTTTAATCGAAATATTTTTCTTAATTAAGCTAATAATCTTAATTTTTTAAAAATCTTACAATAAAATGAGAGATTCGTCAAACAGCTTGGTAATCTCTAAATCTGAATCAGTGAATACTTACCGACATCACTCTCAAGTATGCCACTAGTAATCAGTGAATTCACACATAGTTAAACTAAAAAATCAACTATTCAACTAAAAAATCAATGAAACATGGAATCCTTAACATAGCTAACTTTTGTATAAATTTAATATATATTATAACTGACGTGCAAATATCGGTATTTTAATTATACGACACTGAATCTTCCTTTTTTTTTCTTTGAATTTCACTGATTATTCAGTGCTAAGGATGACATTCAATTAGTGATTATCCACAGATTCGGATTTAGAGTGTACGAGAAAATGCTCACTAATTTCTTCGGTTAATTAATTTATCATAGTCTTCTCGTTTTAGATTTCGTCGTAATTTACTGCACGTCCGTTTCGCTGGACGTCTTTCTTCCGCCACGCTTCCTGCACTGCATATGTAAATGCGAAAGTTAACACCACAGAACGCACGGAGATCAGACCTCACGGCTAACGAGATTTTGCATTACGTGAGAAAGCTGTTGTGGTTGATGATTCATAGTGATCTTCCGGCAAATATTACTTTTACACTATTTCTTTCCCCGGTTGTTTAACATTTGCCCACTTTTGTTAACGAGATCGCAACCAGGTTGCAATTATAATTAGATTGCGTAATGAACATTCGCTGTGCGTGTGCCTGCGGCTCTCGAAAGCGAATATAATTAACAATAAAAAATATTCGTTGTTTTTTTTTTGTTATACCCACGTTCCGATAATTGTATACTTATTTTTGAACATATACATTCGGAAAATATTGTTTTTTAAAACAGAAATTTATGGAAATCTGTACTGGTAAATGTATGTCCAAACAGAGAGTTTGATAATTATTATTATAATTATAATTACTATTTATCTCTGTTACAGTATTTTTTTTTTAAAGAGCTCTTTAAAAAGCGTATTAAAAATCTTTCCCTATTCGGCAAAATCGAAACAGAGAGGAATATGTTCTAACTGGGAAATTAATTTTCGAAATTGAAAGTGCAGTTATTATGCGACGCAACGATGTAATAACCGTGCCTTAAGCGCAGTAATTATTTCCCACTCCATTCAATAGTATTATAACCCTTCCCTCACACCCATTTTCAATCTACGTGAACTCATTCAAGGTCCGATAGCTTCATTCTGACAGCCCGTATGCCAATCCATGAAATTTCTATTTTCAAGGGACACGAGATTCTCAGCCATTACGAACGGAAATTGCAGCTATTATTATAATGACGCGTTTAATGAAAGTACAACGGGGGGAAGGAAGTCACCGGCAGTGGAAGTGAGGATTGAAACTCGAGAGAAAAATCACCTTCAACGGAAAAACGAATTATTTTAATTATTTTGGACTGTACCGACCGCATATATCCGGCGACTATCCTGCCGAGGTAAATATATGCCAGGAGTGGTATTTATTCAGCGTTGTTTCCCGCGGAAAAAGTTTTAATCGAGAGTTCGCCAGAGTCGTCCGCGAATCCGCGCGCATTTCGGCCTTTCCTTCACGCCGCTTTTCTCTCGCGTAATTTTTATTACCTTCTCTCGGTTAGCGACACCCATTTATCTCGCCTTCTTGATTTATCTTTCTACTTTAAAGCAGATTAATCGTATACTGCGTAGACGAGTCGGCTTACTGCGAGATATAAAAAGCGCGACGTTGCTCACGTCGCTCCGCAAGGATTAACCGTAGAAACGTGCGCGAGATCGCCCAGGATAATCGCAGGATAACGGCAGCGTGTGTTAGGTATATCGACCGCAACGAAACGGGGCAAGGCGTTAACGAATTTTAGAATGAGATCTCTAAAGGTATATAAAAGACATTACGCGTATAATGAAATGAAAATAGATAAAAGTTGGATAGCGTGGCATAGTGTCTTTTATATTCAAACTTCCATCCTCTTCTCTGTTGCTTTCTCCTAAGAGGACGTATTTCGCGAAATGCGAATACCTATGAAGACAGCCAAATGACGTAGTCGTCGATTCAGTTTGCCATGTTCCGATTTTATCCAACTATCATTGCCTTTGTCGTTACGCTTCCATGGTTTTGTGTTGTCGAAAAGGATTCGATGTGACTATCGAAGTTTTTCAATGGCCTAAACGGATAATGTGTGTCGGTGGACATTTCCAAGGATCCAACGTGGTTCTCTCTGAATCGTCGGAAAGATCGGATAACGGCAATGACGTACACTCGAGCATGAACGAACGTTCAATTTTGAAGGAAAGTTGCTCGAGGTATAACTTGCGAATTATTTTTTTTCTAATCATCGTATGTAGAGGAACTATCTTTATTACTGTATCTGTTCTTATTAGTGTGCCTTTGTATTGAAATAAACCATAAAGAAAATTAGTAAATAAATAAGAAAAGCAATATAATATATTATAATTATAGGACCGTATGTGTGATAACACAAACTATAGAAATCAACGCCTAAACGGTCTAGCTGGATCTTAATGCTTGTATGATTCTTATGTGAATTTATTAATACTGAATTTATTAATAATATATACTACGTGTGTAGTCCCCAGAAACGCGCGCCGAAATGATTTTTCCGTCTTAAAACGCTAACTTTATTAAATGCAGTAATATCACGAGTTAAATTGACTAGCAATTTAACAAATTTTTGATGCTTATTCGCATCTTCGAAACGATCTTAATAATGTTGAATGACATATTAAAATCTGTAAATAATTAATTATTTTATAAATAAGAAAAGATTTTTTTAATTAAGTTAAATTATTAATGTATACGATACCAAAGATAATATTCTATTTTTTAACAATTAAGGTATAGTAAACATTTTTCGAAAGATATGTATCACAATTTAGAAGAATTTATGTGGGTCCAGCAATATCGCAAAATTTTTTGCTTGTCCCTATATTAACACATACTAATGCTTTGTATTGGAAAGTTGAAAGCGTTGCATTATGAATGTACATTGAAACTGTAAATATTATTAAAGTAATAATTTATGCGATACCAACTTAAACAATTAGCTTATGTTTATTATCTGTTTTAGTAACTATATATTAAAATGAGTCAAATGCAGAAAGACACAAATTGGGAGCACATCAATAAGGTCATCGCCCCTTAAAGGATCTAATAGGGGCAAAATATTTTCTTTTTTTTATCGAAAATATTATAAAACATTAATATTTTTTTAGATTAAGAAATATTATAAGAAAAAAAATATTTGAAAAAATATATTGATTTTTTTTTAACATTAAAGTTACAATATGTAATAATTAATTCATGAGCACTGTTAGGGACAATTACTCTATCTATTTTATAGAATCGAATATTGATTTTTGACGAGAGAAAGCGTTCTTATTCTTCTCATCTTCAAATCGACACATCCGATCAAACGTGCATCCAACATCGAATTGAATTGTAGCTG
>NW_017297166.1:1125493-1253466 GCF_001594075.2 Trachymyrmex cornetzi | reverse complement strand
CCATATTCACGATGCACTTCGCCATACACTTCCTGCTGATCGCGTATACTGCATCTTGTCGATGCACTACGCATCTCGATCGCCGAGCAACGTTTAACCCTCTAAGTCTTACAAGGGCGTTACGCCCGAGTTATCTCTTTCAACAATTCTCACCTCGTTTGACTTACGATAAATATGGGAGGGGACCTCCTACTTCATTTTTTTTCACAAGATTGTCATAAGAACAAAGAAGTATTAAAAATGAACGAAAGAACTTACGCAAGAAAAAAAATAAAACACGTACATGTTAACTATTTGTAAACAATTTACCTTTACACGGAAAGAACAATTTTGCTAAAGTAGCTAAAAATGTAGGTAGATACAGATCTAAAAATAATTTTATTGAACGAAATAATTATAGAGGAAAAAATATGATTAAGCAATGTTATAAAAATTGTGATATCGTAGTAATTAGTTAGAGCGTTGTGCGTAATTATATTACTAGTCCAATAAAGTTTATTTTCAGATCTGTACTTAGCTAAATTTTTAGATATTTCAATAAAACCTTTTTTTCGTGTAATTTTACACTAATTGTAAGTGATAGCTATACTTATTTCAGTCGTGTTATCTGATATTTTCCGTTGAAACGAAAAATTCTAGCGCGCGATTTATGTTTGCATTCAACCTGCTAATGAACTGGTTAATTATCGTGTAACTTTATGCGAATTAGTTACGCGATAGAGAAGGACCATTTTAAAGGTGAAACGCGCGCTAGACTATACGAAAGACGCACACTTGCTGTGGTATTTCAATAGTAATGCATATACGGAGAGTATCGGGCTGCATCTCGAAATCCCGAAGCTACTTGTAATTCGAGGCGTTGTATACATCTACCTTTTGGGTATCCAATATCCTCCAAGTACTTGAAATACTTCCGATATCAGAAACGCCTCGAGGCTTTCGCATCGGTTGAAACTCCGGCCTGACGTATCGTTGCGGTCAGTCAACAAAATATATTCATGCGGGATATATTGCTTACTTTCCGCCGCCTGCCTGTTACATGCAAAATATTGCTTACTTTCTCTCCCGCCATTGCTGACGGGGCTGGAAAGTCCAATATTTCAGCAGTAGTAGTAGAAAAGATTTACGACGATAATAGAGGAAGACCTACTTTATATTTGATAAAGATATTCATACTTTTTCGCATTTGTCAAGCATTTGGTGTAAGGGAAACTGGGATCAGTAGACTATAGGGGTAAGTAGAATAATCGAGGCTACATTAAAAACGAAACACGCGTAAATGTGTCTGAGCACCGACTGCTCAGTCTGCTGTAACATCTCGTTGAGAACACATCTGTGATAAACAATATTAAGAATCTTTATTTTAGACCGCATAGAAACACAATCAATACTAGAAATTTCAAATGCCTATTACGGTCGAAGCTGGATCTTTAGCCTCGGTGGTCTAATTGGGTTAGGACGCTCGTATGGAATACAAGAGGGTTCAAGTCCCGGCCGAGGTAATATTTTTCGCAATAAATTTATTAACAGTTTCAAAACATTGTTACGAAAATTTATGTGTATTTTTGCATGAGATATTGATGTAGTGAATCAGTGACACGTAAATCGTCTGTGTGAGTCCTACTTACACTATGATTAATCGTCTTTAAGATCCCCTTAAGATGTATATACATATAAACATAGTAAAATCAACGATATTTGAAAGTTGGAAGTGTTTCATACTGTAGAGAAAATACACAAGTAATTTAAATAATTAGCTTTACTAGATCGAATTAGATAAGCATTCCGTAAAACATTATCCCTTAATCGCAGAAACGTGAAGCCGCGAAGTGAAGACCTTCATGAATATTCTTACGCAGAAATGGAACAATGGGCAAAAAGCAGCGGAGTGAGGAAGAACGTGTAAATGGAATAAAATTTTCATTTTATTACCAGACGTCGAGTTTTGCACACGCCATCGCAGACTGTAAAGAAACCGCGCGACAGTATTTGTCCTGAGATGTATGCACGCCTTGAAAAGCGCAGCACTCACTTAAGCAAATTACCTTTCGTTTAATTAAAGTCTTATCCACGGCTAAAGTATAACGTCGCCCTCGGGTACACCATGCTCTACATATTCCGCTAGAAACGAGATGTTTTCGTACGAAAGCCAAGAAGCTACCACGGTCAGGTCGGCATAATAACATTTTTCAGAGATCTCGTAAAATAATTCTTGAAATTAATTATGTTTCTAACGTATAATGCAACTAGATTGCAGCACGGAGTTCTTTGGTATCTGCTTTGCTCCCATCAGTTTAGCTTCCTTTCTTCACGAAAAAATAATTTAACCTGAATTGAATGGCGCTATTTAATCCTTTATACGGCGCTAACTTTACATTGCGTTGAGATGAATAATCAGCACGTTATCTCAGGCACACATTACTTCTATTCAAATTGATCCTTAATTAGTACATTTATTCCTGAGCATATTAAAGTAAACAATATTAAGAATCTTTATTTTAGACCGCATATGTGAGAAACACAATCAATACTAGAAATTTAAAATGCCTGTTATGGTCGAAGCTGGATCTTCATTGCTTTAAATAATTCAATCTTGAATTACTAATATACACTATATATGTACTTGCATATATACCATATTGTAGTCTTTTTCAAACTGCGCGCCGAATTGTTTTTTCTGGACTATAAACGCAATTAAAACTACTCTAGTAATCGCGAATTAAATTGACACGCAATTTAATAATTTAACGCTATCATCAAGCATCATATTATAAGGATATTAATATGGTGAAACTGTTAATAAATTTATTGCGAAAAATATTAAAGTAAAACATCGTTATTTATTTCAATCTTATCAAAGTAATTTTAGTAATATATTATATTGAGATTTGAGATTATACTATTAAATTCATAACGTTAATTATAATCAATTTGAGTTACTTTTAATCATTTCTGTAGGTCAATACTGCTTTCACTTCATGTCATTAATTTAAGTGAAACAATGAAATTAAACAATTTAAAATATATATATGTTATTGCATAATGCATTTTAATTACATATTTTATTACATGAATAATATAAGTACAATTGTTACAAAATAATTTATCACAAATAAAATAAAATAAAAAATACATGTGAATATACATATACATTTTTATCCGCGTTAAATCAGAAGCTGGAATTTAAAAAATATTTTTAAAAACACACATCACATGAAATAATAATAACTTGTAATAAACGACTTGTTACTGAATTTTTTATTATTGCATACAATATTACATCATAGAAATATTACAGAAGATATTTTTCATTGTTATAAAATATTGACAAGTATCGTACTTCAGTACAAAATATTACTACGGATCAGATCAAATTGAATTACGTCAGATTCGCAATATGACGAAGAATATAGTGTACATCATTTGACCGCAAAATGCGTATTCGAAATGTCAGTTGAATAAAACCTATAAATGTCCAGGTTGAAGACAATCTAACAGATTTTGTTTAACTCTGTCAGTCTGTGTCGTTTACGCGTGCCATACTGCTGCGTCCGAACGCGATCCAGAGGAAAAAAAAAGGAAAAAAAATAGCTCGCGTGTAATCGCTTGCAAACATACACATTTGACGCTCGATGGTTTCGCAATCGCCGTGGACAGACGATAGTATTTCGGACAGGCTTTACGTTCGGTCGCAATGCAACGCGAGCTGTACTACCGAACGGGGAGCTTGTCGCAGCATCTCTCTCCTCCGAGGGATTCATTCGACGCGCGAAATTGCCCCGCCGCGCACGAAACGGAACGGTCCGCGACGATTTTATTACATGGCACTAAAACCTGGTAGATTACCTTTACAAAGTTACCGATCGAAACTGGTGGTCCCTTTGCAACGGATAGTGGATCGCTCCAAAAATTCGGCGCTCTCGTTGTGAGATTAATTTTTCTCGATATTGAGAAGTCTCGCTTCGGTGACGGTACTTTTTGCTTTATTTGGGAATCAAGTTAAAAGGCTTCTTTTACTTAAATTTATATATGATAATTTAGGATAAAAGTAACTCTCTCTGCTATTTGTGTGCACAATAATTTGATAGATATAAAAAGTTTCTTTTAAAATTACACGATAATTGAGAATATCGAGTAAATCTCTCTGCTATTTGTGTGTGTAATTATTTGATGTAGGGTATAAAATTTTCTTTACACGGAAAAACGGTTTTACCGAAGTATCTAAAAATTTTGCTATGTATCTGAAAATAATTCTGTTGAACTATTAAATTATGTAGGACGCTCAAATTGATCGCTACACAGAAAGAAATATAACCATTTATTTTGTTCATATATGACTAAATTTAGTATGTTCTTATTAAAAATCATGTTGTTCTATCAAAATTTGATATTAATTATTGTATCCAAATTTGTTGTTCTAATCAAATTTTGAACGATATAATTTTGGTTATTTTAGCTATGTTTTGAGTAAAACAATACAATTTTTAAATGAAAGAGTAGTAAAGTTAGTCACACATCAACAAAATAAATGTACCAAATATTTCCCTCAATGTAGAATGTTAAAACTTTTTGCAGCATTGTTCATCATGTTTGAATTTCCAACGCAATTATTTTGATAGTCTAACAAAACAAAATTATTTTCAGATCTGTATTTAGCTAAACTATTAGATATATCAGCAAAATCATTCTTTGTGTATAAGCAACACGAAAGTTACGTGAACTGTATACATGATCTGAAGTCCCAAAAGGCATCTCAGAGGATTATAATTTTATTGTCGCACTTGTGAATACTCTCGTTCAGTCGAGTGAAAAGATCGTTTGCCTAACAAAAGGTGTTGATTCGTGCCAGGAAGGTAATTTCGAGATTTGTCTTAGAAATTACGGTGGCTGGAGAAAAAGGATTCAATGTCTCGCCGGAATAGTCGAGACAAATTTAGCGAAAAATTGCGAACGGCGGTTACGGTACGGCAGAGAAGATTCGCTTTGAAAACTTCAATCTCCGCTAATTTCATCGATGATCCTGCTGAAGTCGAACTCGATGCGGAAACTTTTTCCACCAAAAAGGCAATTTTGTGGCTTCCATTAATCGAATCGAAAGAAATGCTATCTTTTTTGACCCGGAAAATGGACATTATTGAGATCAGGAAGCATATTACATTATAACGCGCGAAGCAATTTTAAGGGATGAAGAAACAGGAATTATGAATAGGTAAATGCCCCTCGAAAAATTTGTAATCATATAAGCATTCATTTAAATATACGAGATTATAAACACGGAAGAAATTGCGAGCTATCGGAAATTTCAATTACGAGTTTAGCCGAAGTTCCCGCCTGAAGAGCTGGCATTCAACAAGATCGGGTCGCGTTAATTTCTCCAATTCCCGGATTCCCCAGGTAAAATCGCTCATATCGGGGCGTGCGAGCCATCGTGGTGAATCGAAATCCCCACGTACACCGCCATCCGCATAATTGGTCCAGATGCGGAACAGACGGGACGAGGTGGAGGAACGAAGGGAAGGAAGTAAAGGGCGAAATTCCACGCGGGGCAGCTGCCATTAGAAGGGTGAGCGAGCAATGGAGGATGGGAACAAGCGGGTTTCTCATAATATGATTCGAGATTCGAGACGGCGTGAATCCTCCTCGTCACGAAATTACCCCCGCGGATGTGTGCGACTCGCAGGACCACGTCGTATGTGAATCTTCTCCGTGCTCTCTTCTCGATGCATCGCTTTCTACGTGCTCGCCTCGATTCGTGTCTTGTCTACTTGGCGCTGATTTGATTTCGATATCCCGCTGTTCGTCCCCACGGAGATTCACTCATGCGTAGTCGGTTCCAAGTGTTCGTTTCCTACGAAAAAGAAAGAAACGACGACGAAATCGTTGTCACCCTTTGTGTCTCGTCCTGTAGATTAGAAACGAAATTACGTCAACTCTATATATACAATCTAACATCTTTATTTTGTAAAAGTTGGATCGTAACACCCCTCGTTAAAGTGCATTAGGCTGTTAATGATTCGACACAATGGAGCTTTTTTTATCTATTTTTTATTGATTGTTTTTAAAATAATTATTATCTCGCTTGGCTTTTATCTTATAAAATGTTAAAAAAGAAATGAAGAGAGACGCAAAGAAAGAACGGTTGTCATAAATACCACTTATCTATCTTCCTTTGCTTTGGATTAATTAAATCGCTGCGCTGTAGTTTTTGGAATATTCTTAATATTAGTTTTAAATAGCTGGATGAAGAGATCTCTTTTTCTACATCCTTTATTTGTATTTTTTATTTAAAAAAAAACACGGAGCGTTAGTTAATTATTCAGAGTAACATGGAAAAAATATGAAAGTTATTTATATTCTACTGCTATTATGCATTTTTCTGCCGAAAAGAAAAATAGAAACAAACGGCCATTTCGCACCTCCCAAAGTTTAAAAAAGGTTTTATAAACTACGCAGAGGATAAGCTTCTTAGACCGCACTTGAATGTGCGTACTTGGATCTCTTTAACATTATCACGACCTTTCTAATTTTTTTTTTCACTTTTCCATTAAGAAAGTTCCAAGATTTATTTCTTCGCTTTCCTTAAAAAAAAAAAAAGGATCTTTCCGGCGCAAAGAAATCAACGGGGATAGTGGGGAAGAAAGTTCGTGTCCGTTCATTTTCTTTGCAAATGCTTTATTTAAATCTTCGTGCAACTTCGCTAATTTCTCTCGGCTGTCGTTCAGTAGTAGCTTGTTTACTCGATCTTGCTTCGATATCCTGCCGATTTCCCAGGAGCATCCGTTGTTGGCACTTCCGCACGCTCACTCGTGCGATCGCTCTCGAAAGACCATCGTGCGTGAAAAAAATAGAACGGAACTTTTCCAACGAATCGCAGACCCGCTCTTATGCAGACGACGTTGAAAAAAACTCCTAGTTAAGTTGATTACTTTTTAGTAGTGACTCAGTCGCTACTAAAAAATATAATACTTTAATAACGGATACTTATTCTGAAAAGTTTAGTCTGTGTCGAAAATGTATCTCTCGTTGTACACAAAATTGTTCAACATGTTTAATTTCATGCGTACTAATCTGTCATCTCTTAATGATTTTCACATTTGAAGTGAAATTTAATTTCACAGCTGATTTTGTCTTTTGACGCATGTCAAACGCTGTAACAGTGAGTTGATATTAACAAGTTAATTGCAAAACTATTTTAGCCGTTTTAACTGCATGTTACATTTTGGAGTTTATTTAATTTCTATGTGTATGAAAATTAGAATAATTACTAATAGTTTAGTGAGAAGAGATTATTAAATTACGCTAAATTAATGCTAAATTAAAGTTTTAGATTCATCTTGTAATTGGAAAGTGAAAATTATATAATATTCGTTATTATCATTTTTCTCTTTCAAATTTTTACATCTCGAGAGGAATGAAATTGTGATTTTAATAGATCAAGGGAGCTGAATGAGTCCCCTCATTTTTCGCGGCGGTTTAATCCCATTTTCTTGATTTATTAAAATCACAAGGAGAAAATTCTTGATTTATTAAAATCGTATAATTTCATTTCTCTCAAAATGTAAAATTTTCGCAGAAAGTAATGATAATAAATTAATTTACATGGACATGCTCTCTCTTTCTCTCGTTGAAAGTAAATTTTATCTATTCAAATAAACGTTCGATTTCAATATGCACAGATAGCCAAATTACTACAATTAATTTGATACGCAAAGAACAGAATTTTCCGCATTTATTTTACTGTACACTAAATGTGTTTCCTAGTAACAACAAATCGATCCTACACATTACGTGTGCTGTTGGTATTTGTGTTTCTTCAATGTACTACGATTGTCACGCGCACTAGATCACCGAGCTATCACTCGCGCGCTGTGACTCGAACGGACAAATAGCTCCGTGTGCCTTTACATTATCTCTCGAAATGTGATGCACATGCACGACAAGTACTGTAAGATTTCAAACGCTATTATTAACACACGCGATTAGTTAACTTCCACGATTAATGACTCGTAAGCATGTCGAGGCGACTTTAGTGTTCTATCTCAAAGTAGATATTTTACGCGATTTATTTATCTATCTGCCGTTTTTACGTTAAAAATATATAAAATAAATAAACAATATATTCGAATTATCAGTTTATTAAATTTTAAATGACCAAAAGCGGTGCTATATATTAATCGTTCATTAATGATAAATAATCGCGTGCTGTGTTAACATTGAGAGTATTGTTTAAGTGTCGCCCGATTGTTATCTTCTGATGATTAATACACGAACGACAAATTAAAAAAAGAATTTTTCACAAGTAAATATTGTTTGCTACAAAAAAGAAAGAAGAAAACATCAACGCATTAACCGCAAAATAAGTAATTTATTGTATTTTATTTATCGTATAAGAATTAAATAATTGCATTGACGATTATTTTATACGTTCAATATTATTTATCGAAATATTAATTATGTTTAATTTGGCACGTATTACAATTTGCATATTACAATTTGAATATGTTTATATGTTATAGATCTACGTATATTATAGTTTCTATTTGAACTTTGTCGTGTTGCGTTTCGTACTGGCACAGTGAATTAAATTATTTTGATTTAAAAGGTAACAGATCTATTTCAGATCCATTTTAGATCTATTATTTAAAATGGATGGGCTAAAAGAGACCAGTGTTATTTAATTTTATTCATAATTGTCTATTATGCGTACGAGGAGGTACACATAAACCTGTTTTTCATTACCTGGTTAACTTGTGATTAATCTGATGTTTTATCGAATAGATTTCATTTGTGATAATGTCACGGATAAAGCCCATTCGGTGAAACATCAAGTTAAGCTTAATCACAAGTTAACCAGATAATGAAAAACTGGGCCATAGAGTGTTATAAATAACACTCATTATACTGACACATTGTTTATTGGCACATTTTGAAATCTTATTATACGATAGAACGTTTACTAATTGCAAGATATATCAAACTCGCTTGAAATTTATAGGACAATCTTGTAAGTATGAATAATAAAAATGATAGAAAATATCACATCCAGAACGATTACTTATTTTCGCGTGAGCTTGGTAAAAAGTGATAAACGATGATAGAGTGATTTTCGCGAAAGAAATATTACGTCTCCAAATCTGGTAAAGATATTATCATCTTTTATATTTTTTACCAAGCATGATCTTCTATATACAGATAAAATTTTTAAGAAATTTGGAATACCATGAGGATATAATATATTAATAATATATTATACATACACACACACACATGCATATTATGTTTGGGCAATTTTAGTAATTTATTAAGTACATAACAGTTGATTAAACTTTCAAATCTATTGTTTAGATAAATATTAAAAAATACTTATCTTTTATTTAAAGAACTCCGCACTCTAATTATATTTATATTAAATCCCGGTGAAAGAAATTGGTCTTTATATATAATGTAGTTTATATAATAATGAACAAAAGATGTCACACTGACACAAGACATAATAATGGATAGTTTTTAAGCTATAATATATCAAAAGTTAAGAGAGTTTTACACTTTTAATGCATCTTTAATACATAATTCAAAAACTATCCATTATTGAGCCTTGTGTCTATGACACTTTTTGTTTTCACCACATTACAAAATACGTTATGTGAAAACTAATTAATTTCACTGATTATGAGGCCTAATTTGTCACATAATTAGTATAGGGTCTTTTCTTTATGGTCTTATCTCATGGAGAATGAAGATTGGAATAAAATATATGTGTTAAATAAAAATAAATTAGTCATCTATAATTACGTACAATTATATAGAACACGTTATTTAATTAAGAAAAAATAATCAATATTTAAATGTATTATTTTATTTTCCCTTTTTTCTCCTTTCTAAACATTTTTTAATACAATTACAGATCTGCGTTTAGCTTTGTTTCTTTATTTTTTTCCAGAATTAAATATCTTACAAGGGAGTGCAAAAGAGTAATGCTTGAAGATATATTTGCAACGTGTACATCTCAATAAACTCAAATATAAAAAATAATAAATATATTTTACGGACACATCATAATTAATTCATTTTAAAAAGTACATTAACGATTATTTATTGATTAGTTATTCTTAATGTACCAATTTTACCTTGATCTTTGATAACCCGTCCATCTATCTCAATAATTATGAGCATCGTCGAGTATTCATTCAGAAGATGTCTAACGCTACTTCGGCGCCAAAGAAATTTCGGATTATCGATTTTCCATTGAGTTTTACTGACACAAGACGTAGTCGCTAAACAAAATAGAGCGCGAGCACTGATACGTAACAAGAATAATACGTACCGCCACTGCGCTTGCTGTTACTTGACTAAGCCAAGATTCTTTTGATTTATGGAATACTTGCAGCAAGTCAAGATTCGTCTTGATTTATGGAACATATCAACAGCGACCGCACGTACACCGCGCGTACACTGTCAACGTTTACACGTCTCGAACTCGAAGTCGATTATCGAGTAATAAAACACGTCTCGTTCGTGAAATTTCGCAAAACAGTACATACCGCGAAACGCGAGTAAAATCGATGTTGTTATTCCACTGTTGATCGAATACGAAGCATTCGAAAGTCATCCTTGAACACAGCAAGAATGATGTCGTAGATTGAAGCCGTAGATAGAAGAACAGGAGGATTTCATTTTTCCAGACATCTAGAATGGAAAATAAATGATTATTAAATAATTTATGGTATTGTCTGTTATAATGAAAAGTTTTTAACATCTCTTATGTATCTACGAAATGAAAAATCTTTATTTTATTCTAAAATGCAAAGACCACTGAAAAGTTTCCGTTTTATAACATGAGATACACGAGCAGAATGTAATATTTATTCACAATTCTTCAAAGAACTTTTCCGTGCTTTTTAATAATTATATAATAGTTAAAAATAAAAAAATATTTCGCCTATGAAAAATATTACAAAACCATGTGAATAGTTTAAATATTGTATTACATAAATATAGCAGAATTTAATTTAATGTATATCTTTAATGTATATCATGTCAACATCCTAACAAATATTTTTTCATATGCTTTCATATTTTTTAGTCGATATACAAATAATTACACAATTGTTATAAGTATCTCGCACGAAAATTATTAAAAAACCGTGTGAATAATTTAAACTTTACAAAAATCCGGAAGCGCAAGACCACAATTGTGTTCGTTTACACAGAACAAAGCCAACATATAACAATTGTGGTTGGCACCTAATGTTTCAGTAATTACTTAGGAGTACCTCTGTAAGGAACACACTTCTACTGGTTTGTTACTAACCATCGACTATTCGCAACAGTTAAAAGTAAATATAAATAAAGTTTAGCTTGATTTCACCAGTTTGCAACATAATACAGATCCGAAAAGAAAAGCAGCACATTAAACCTTTGTGTAGTTTACGCCTCAAGAAAAGTATTTCAAGAGAAATGGGTACGTGTCTTTTAAATAACTTTCCACAAGGAAGAAATAATATAAACAAGAATGAAAATAAAGAATGAAAATAAAGACTAATCAAGTTAATTGTGATAATAATGAAAGGAGACTTTTATATATTTTTTAGACAAGTTTGCCTCATTTTTTAAATACGTTTATTGTCAGATCGTCGATTGTCCGTGACGATGAATGACACAGGGAGAGATTTTAAAGACGCCAATAAATCCCCAAATGCTGATTGATTCGTTTTCAATCATCCAACATTAACAAACGAGCGCCAGCAAGAAAGGCTGGGCCATTCCGAACGCATCGATTAGAGGCGGAACGTTCTATTTCAATTTCAAATATCGCGGATCGACCAACGGTAGCTAGCTTGTTCGAACGTGAAATGATAATATCACATCGGCATACCTTTCCGATGATCCGCAATTTGCATAATTTTCTGAGCGACTTAATTTCCGCGATCTTACTTTACCACGAAACGAAAATCCTTTCGCCAATACCGTGAGATTCCTCACAAAGATGATCGTTCTCGAAATTAGTGCCGGATTAGAGAGCTATGCAATTATCGGTCCTATTTTGCTTCGATATAATAATCAAAAGTTCTTTGGAGAAAGAGAGAGAGAGAGAGAGAGAGAGAAGAGGAAAAGAATAGCTAAAATATCTTCGTAAAATAATATAAAATTAGAATAGTATAAAAATGTGCAATTTCTATATTATTTACGTTCTAAGAAATTCTTAATTCAATATTTTATATTATTTGAATGAAAAAAAAAAAGATAATTTTATCAAAATTGTATTTATATAATAAAGCAATTTTGAAACGTCCAATTACTAGATTACGTCCATTTACTTAGATTTCATGAAATCTTATGAGATACCGTTTCTTAACAGTAATAAATTCGACGCTTATTTCAGATTTAGATTACTTATGCTAAATTATGTTACTGGCATCCGTTGTTGTTATCCTAAATCAACAATTGCAAAACGTCTATTAAACAAGCGAATGTAAATTTACGATTAAATCATCGGGTTATTTGACGTACAAACGTTATAATGTGCGAGTCGACGTATCCATCCATTATGCAGCACAGATTTTCGCAAGTCTCAAAGTGCATTAACGGCGCTTATTGGGATGAATGAGCGCTATAGTGTTAATATCAGCGTAAATACAGACCTACATATCGTAATCCTATGCTTACCATTTATGTTTGCCGTGTAAGCTCGGTAACGCACCATTACAAGCATTATACGCGTAGTTTTGACGATCCAGTGATTCTTATAGTTATATTTAATATATCTGTCGTTTATTCTTTATATAAAATTATATAAATAATTTTAGATGAGATTTTAAAAATATTACAGTATATTTTTATGTTGGCTTAGTGCCTTTAATTACATTTTTTTTCTTCTGGTTTATTTTTAGAGAATAATATTTTTTTAATTTCTATAATATTCATTCAAATTTATTAAAATTATTTTTTTATTCTGTTTGTTATTTAAATTAAAAATTCATTTGCCATTTTAATTTTCTTGAAAAATTTGCTTATATATAATAGCGTAATTATAGAAACAGAAAAATACAGAGCCTCACTTCGAGGAAATAAAAATTTTTACGTTTATTCTGTACATTTTATATCCGTACCGTTTCGTAGAGCACAATTTCAGTTTGCCATTCACATTCATTGGCACTGGAATATCCCGCGCACATGCGCTCGGCACATGTGCAACATATACCAAACACATATGTACGCGTAAGGGATACCGATTATCGTTGTAGAAGCGGCTACATATATTTATGACCGAATTAACCCACGGAAATACCAAGTGCGGCGGCATAAATGCAGCCTCATAAATACTAGCGAACGGGTTACGTTTATATATAAAATCGCTGTGAGATCGGTCATCGGCAATTTATGGACTTTTCATTTATGATACTTATAAAAATGTTGAACCAATCTAAATTGTGCGAACGAGAATATCGGCCGACAAAATAACCGATATCATACTTTTTTTTCGTTGATATTACCATTACCAAAAAATGCACTCGTCTATATAATTTAAATGTCTTTCTTTAAGAAATACGAAAATGCACTCCGTGATTTTTTCTCACAGATTCAAAAAAACGTTCTTAATTTCAATGTTTAATTTTTTTCTGGTAGTCAACGCTACATTCTATGGCATTTTAATGCCAAAATTTATAACATTTTTTGGCGCAATATAGTGTCGCATGTCAGTGAAATAATGATTTATATTCAATCGTATTCAGATTTATGAAGGTGTACGTGACAGAAACAAGAGATTGCGTTTTTTAATTTTAATGAAATGCACAACGTAATCGCGTTGCGCTGGCGCATTTTAATTTACGCACGAATAACAGACATACCGCACCATTTTATCATATATGAAGATGAAAAATAAATGAAAATTTTGCTTTATTATAACGTTACTTGTTAATGCAGCGTATTCGAGTTTCATTATCCTCGCTGTGCAATTTCGCATATATTTTTTAATTAAGATCGAAATCCAAACTTAGAAGTGTAAAAATTGTTTTAAAATTGATCCGCGAATAATTTTCAAGGGGAAACCAATTGAAAGATTTTCAAAAATCAAAATTCAAATAACTAATACAATTTAACGTTAGGTAACATGGCTCTTTAATTTGTCTTTGTTTAATCAAAATTTATTTATTGATGAAAAAAAATGGACTAATAGTTTAAATTATGCCCGGAGCATCGTGAAAAAATCTGCAACGAAACAGACAAATGATATTGACGTTTCTATCTCGTACCCCTTGTGAACTCATCAGTCAGACGTAAAGAGAAAATTGCTGCAGAAAAGCGAGACGCTGCTACATGCACCGTAACTGGGACGTTGCGATAGATCGAATTATGTTTTACCCGTACTAACCACGATATACAGGCGACATGAGGACGTGGCCCGTCATGAAACGAACGAGATATCGTTACAATGGATAAATGAGGAAAATAGATGTCACGATCTTTAATGGGATCTTACAACGCCACGAGCATTATTGTATAACGTTCATTTCACTTCCCCGCAAATGTATATTACCGCAGAAATCTAAAGTAACGCGTACTCCTCGTGTACTTTCGTACTTTCGTTAGTGCATTTTTAGCTTCGTCGTGTGACAATGAAGATTCACTTGGTAATTTTCGGTATAACTAGGAGTGTGAAAGTTAGGATTATTACTTTAATCAGAATTAAAGCCATACACAACTCCAGTTCTGCAAATTTGAATCTAAAGTGATTTAAATGTCCAAACCATTAAATCACTGTTGTGCACAAAGTTTCCTTCATTACAATGTTTATCAATTATCATATTTATCTATATATGTATATATACATGTATATGTGTGCATATATACAGAGTGACCCCGAACGTTTCAACCAGATTTTGAGATTTTATAGGAAATTTAATTCTGAACAAAACGTTTCCTATAAACATGGATTGAAAAATGCTTTAAAAAGTTATCGCCCAAAAACCTCTGAAATCGCGATTATTTTATACATTTTTACAAATGTCAGGGAATGCATGCGTTTTTTAACATAAAGTAACTGAAACGAAAGTTGTAGAGAATTAAATTATCTTTCAAATGAGACCAAAATGATTACAGTGCGTTCTATAGGTTTTAAGATAATCAATTTCAAATGTACATAAAAAGTGTTTTTTTGCTATCGACGGAAAAGCTTTTTTAAGTTCTGATTTTTTCCAAGAAATTTATTTATTTTTTTTACCTTCTTTTTATTCTTCGTTTTATTTTCCATAAATATGAAGAATAAGCATAAACATGAAGAATATCTTTAAAAAAGCTTTACCGTCGATAGCCAAAAAAAAAAACTTTATTTATTTGAAACCGTGATTATCTCGAAATCCATAGAACGCACTACAATCATTTTGGTCTCATTTGAAAAATAATTTAATTCTTTACAACTCTCGATACTGCTTATTAAAAAACGCCTACATTTCCTGATATTTGTAAAAATGTATAAAATAATCGTTACTTCACTCAGAAGTTTTCGAGCGATAACTTTTTAAGAAAACATTTTTCGATTCACGTTTATAAAAAACTTTTCGTTCAAAATTAAATTTCCTACAAAATCTCGAAATTCGGCTACGAAACATTCGGGGCTACCCTGTATATGTGTACATGATACTCATAACTCATGCAAATACATGTACCATGAATAATTAATTCTCTCTGAATTTTCGTGGAATTAACACAAATATCTGTATACTTTGGGCACATATAATATTTTCTTTTTACAATTTTCTCTACGCGTACATGACGTAACTAATTTATCACATTTAATTCATTCAGTTGAGTTCACATTAAAATAATTCATCCAAGGTATTCACATTGTAAATATGTTTAAAATATTTACTCCTTTCCGGCTTCAATATTGCATAATTAAATTCTCTTATATAATATTCCACGCAATGCTATTTTCTATTAATTCTCCAGTAAGATGAAATCTTAGACTCTATTAACTCAAGAAGCCCCCTCCAAGACCTTAAGATTTAATGTACTACAAAGTTTATTTTAGCAAGAATTTTAACAGATAAAGAAACTCTTCTCCGTAACTTTAAACGCATTAAATGCTATATATTACTAAAAAGATGGATCATATTAATATTGATTCTAATAACAAAATAATAAGATGTTATATTAATTAATATTTAGATTATATTTAGCAAACAATAAGTACATCATATTAAATTTACGTACAATATGTATATATGTTTGTTCATTAATATATTAGTTGAGAAATAGGATAATTAAAACTTTCTGCCTTGTCTCAATTGAAAATTAAGACTGCAATTTGGTATTTGTAAGATCTCGCGTTTCAATTACAATTGCATTGAATTACATCATTATTGTTTTACGCTCCGCGACAACTTCAATTATTATTTTCCGGGATGGGAATTTAAGATTCAATCTTGGGTCTCTCATCTCCGAAAACCGACGGCTTCGAGCGAGTTAATTCCGCAATATCAAGCATTCACCGTGATGGTGAGGTGGAGAGGCTAATTCCTGTCGATATTCTCTCCATTCGGGCGAATCCATTAAAAAGCCAAGCGACCGGCATGAGACCGAAGAAGCTCCCGCCGATCGATTTCCTGTCGGGCCCCCTTTTTTTTCGCGGTTCTTGAATCGGGTCAAGTGCACTTGCACAACGGCAAACTGCCAAACCACGATCGCTTTCGCAGCTGAAGATGAATCGGAGGAGCGCTCGTCTAGTTGATCATTAGCATAGTCTATTATCGTTCGTTCTTTCTCTCCCTCTCTTTTTCTTTCAAATAGGCACTGCTCTCGATTGCACTCGGTACCAAAAACCATAATTCGACCAGAAACTGATATATCCCGTTTGAGCGATTCGGCAAAGGGAAATCGTCTTCTATTTATTCCATTTTCGAGATGAAGGAGAGAAGGGAATGGGGCACCTGATTGCTTTTCCGATATTTATTTCAGCAGTTTCCATTAATCATAGTTAAAGATCCTCCGTGCGTGTGTAAACGTGGTAAAAGGAACCCGATGTAGTCGTCGTCGATTCGCAAAACGTCCGATTCTCTTGCAAGAATTTCGCTTTTAGCGCAAAAAAAAAAGCATATGAGAGAGCCTAGTTTGAATAGCTTGTAATGTTTCGAAAACAGTTTCGCGCGTTGAATTGTTGCAACTAAAGCATCCTGTGACCAATTGAGCGTTTAAAACCACTTTACATGCTGCCTGTAACATAAAATTAAATTAACGACAACATTGATGTAACATGTTGCGGAGTCACGCGGTTTACCCCAAAATTAAAAGCGGAATTAACAGAGCTAGTTTCCGATCAAGCTCAAAATCAGTGTTAACCAAACATTTTCAGACTCAATAATGAACAGATTTCAAATGAAATAGAACATACCGGCGGAATGTCGAAGCGAAATTATTGATTTTAATTTTACATTGTTATTTAAATTATGTATAATTATCTTTAATATTATAGCAGTGTTAATCTTTGCAAACTTTGGTTTGCGTAATTTAAAATTAAAATTGAAATATCATTACGTTACATTAATTGGAAGTTAAATTTTAATATTTTAGTATTTTAGTAATTCTTAACACACAATTTTCTAAAAGGTTCTCTTTTTTTTTACCAAGAGTATAAAACATCCTATATCGTAACTCTTTACGTGACTCGCTCTTTACACTGTCGCAAACTTTTACCCGCATGAACATTATCACAAATTTATCATTCTTCTCTTCGTCCAGGAACGACGCGATATCCCGGTATCTAAACGACTCGTTACGCCGTCGAGATATACAATTATCTAAAGTAATTGTGCCAAGCCCCGCTTAAGCCGCGATTGTCGTATCGCGCATTTAATTCTCGTTTCCCTTATCGCGCCCTGGCGCACGAGTTTTCCGCAGATGAACCCGAAATGCGTTTTCGACACCCGCGTAGTTTCGTTTACCGCACTCAGGCGTAATGCGCCGTAATTCCGCGGTGTAATTATTGTCGCCGATAAATCGCGCGACCGCGTCGAGCGGCGTGCAAATCGATCATCGACTGGAAATAAAATCCCGCTCCGTGTTATATTTGGCGAAACAAAATATAATCGTCGAAATGATTTATTACACGACATCGCGAAATATTACGGTTGCAATCCTCTCCGAGAACGTCGATTACGACAAATAACATCGTTTCCCACGCAATTATTGTTATACACGGTTAAATTTATAATGTCAAATAATTTTTAATTTGAGGAGTTATTTTTTTATTATTTTTTATAAGTCATCACTGCTTTTAATGTGCCATTAATTTAATTAAAACAATGGGGTTAACAATTTACGAAATGTATTAAATTTTACTAAAAAATTTAGTTTATTATTTTTGTAAGTGCATATGTTAATGTGGACGTTGTTTATTTTGAAACTAACTGTAAGAAATTCAACCACAGAAATGTGGATTAATTTACATTTTAATTTACATAGAAGTAACAAAAAGTTATTTAACTCAAAGGATTGTAACACAAATAAGAAAATAATTCAAGACCATAGAAGTGCAAGTTGTTTTTGAAGCGAGAATACATTTGATTATAATAAAATTCAAAGTTTTGACTCTAGATTTGAGTGTCATTTTCAGCTTGAGATATAATGACAAATATATAATACCTTATATAACACAAACATCGCCGCAATTTTTTGATGGCCGTATGTGACCCTTCCTGTAAGGACATGAGAACACGAGCAGTTGTCCAATGCAGTTGTGTAGCTGAGTTGAGATAAAATTCTAGCTCACATCTCCAGGCAGGTCACAAACAACGTTGTACAATATTCCTCGAACCAAGAGTGCAAAATTCGTCACATATCATCTAGAGTCGAAACGTACTTTAAATTTTGTCATAGTTAAATGTATTCTCGCTTCAAAAACAACTTGCGTTCGACTCCTATGGCCTTGAATTATTTTCTTATTTGTGTCAAAGTCTTTTAATATTTAATATTTTAGGTTAAATTATTTCATTATCAAGAGATTGCGTTACCATTGTTCCTTTGATGTCTGTGTGAACAGCGTTCACACTGATTACTTGGCAATGAACATTATGTCAAAAGACTGCAAGAAGTGTATTATCCAAAATCTAAATTAAATACTAATCGGGCTCTCGAAATTAAAAAACAAAAATATAATGTACGAACAATGAGAGCTTTATACATCTATTATAATGTTTTACGAACTTACCGAAGATGGTTTGAAGTAAACCGAAATAAGTCTACGAATTAAGTCTGTATTGAAAGTCATTGTTTCTAATATATTATATGAAGATTTTATGACTATTATATAAATTGCGCACCAATTCCCGCGCTGTGTAAAGCTCTCGTTGTCCGTATATTATATTTTTGTTTGTTGTATTATCCAATTATTGAAGTCTCATCTTCCAGATGACATTTTCTGGTATCGTTTCGCTGTTGAGATTCGTGTCCTATCGAATTGATAATTTTGTCAAAATAAAGTTATTAAGATTTGAAACTGGAAAAATATTTTTCCGCGAAACGAAACGCCGAATTTCAGGGAACAAGCAGTTTTAATAAAATGTCATGCAGACGAGAAAAATTCCGAACGCTCCGCGAGATGAACTGGGTCGAATATTGTCATTCCCTCACGAATTGCAAAAGGCTCGTACATGCAAGCATACAAGCGCTGTCTCTTCATCTCCAATCGAGTTTATTTATTTTTTCAAATTAACTGATTTTCATAAAGCGTAACTATTTGCTCGCGGGCATCGAGAGTGCCGCGTGAATGCGACGCGCACGTTCGGCCAATATTTGCGAGAGGCGCATCGCGCCCGATGCCGCGATCAAACGCGAAATATATATTTCGCGTATCGTCGCACAATGTTTGATTGCGCCGTTACAAATATTGTCTGATTACGTTCGAGTAGACGGTGTTGTCGAAGAAATGGATCAGAATGAGTGATCGAAGATACCGGCAGACTAATGCATTTGAGGACTGCGCCACTGTCTGTCAAAGTCGTGGCCGCTTTGCAACCTGCTCGGAACGTTAGAGCAAACTCCTATGACGGATGTAAGTCATGTAACCCAGTTTCAGGCGCTACGCCGAGTTGCGCTTAAGTGTCTAGTTGCCGTTTCGGCCATGCGGTCGTAACTTTCGCAAAGGGATACCCAAGTGTTCTCTTCAAACATCGTCATCAGCTTATCCCATGTCGTCCTAGTTTACCGTAATTCATTAACGATCATACGAAAATGAATCATTCCTGATAAATTTTTTCTTGAGCAAAACTTTTATGAAGAAACATGCGCTTTGTGAGATAAGCAGCGCCTACAAGGAAAGAACGGTTTTGCTGAAATAGGTAAAAATATTTAGCTAGATACAGCCCTGAAAATATTTTTGTTGGCCATCAAAATAATTAACCTTTTATATATATAGGCACATATATTTTTATATACTCCGTAAACATTTTAGGTCTTTTATGTCCAGCTCAAATATTTTTATTGTTCGAGGCTTTAAAAAATCTAGAAAAGTTCAAGATTATTTTTCACCGTCTCTGCTAATATTATCACACAAATGGTTATTTAATTCAAATGTTAAAACCTTTATCTGATAAAAATTGAAATTTGTGCCAGAAAAGTTGAAAACAAAATTTTGGATAAAAAAGACGTAATTTGTTGAACATAATTATTTTGATAATTTAACAAAATTATTTTTCCATCTGTATCTATAACTAAATTTTTGAATTCTTCAGCAAAATCATCCATTCCGTGTATGTTATATTTCTGTGTTATTTTGTTATTATTTGCTACTTGTGTTAGTCAACATCTCTGCTGTAAATTTCTTCAGTGTAGAAAAGAATTTTTTTTAGTCTTCTACTGACGCACAGATAGATTTTATTATGTTCCCTGCGCATAATTCTCGAGATTCTTGAAATCTTGTCCTATTCATCGTAGACGCAAAAGTATCTTCGTCCAGCGAATCATGAAAAATGTAGAGGCGTACATTCAAATACGTATCCGACAGTCGCGACAACACCGGATGATTTCCTTCGAGACGAGATTCCTTTAAACTCTTTGTTACCGCGAGCCACATTTATTCCTATCTTATTCCTTCTCGTTCTTATATATTCTCGCGATCGTGCATCTTTTACGAGTGCGCCTGGTATTCTTTCGAGCAAGGTAATAACGCGTGCCATGAAGAATTAGGCCGCTCTCCCTCCGGAAATGCGTGTAAAAAATGCGATCGGGCTTACGTTTCTTTGGAGCGCGCAAAAGAAATTGCTGGAATCGTAAAGTTTCTCTCGGTTTTCCGTTTCTGTTCGCGCACAAAGCATTCCGTTTTCCCCTACGGTATTTCTCAGAATTAAAAATCTAATTCCATTAGAAAACTAAAAAGAAGAAACATCCCGTTAAGAAGATAAAAGAAATAAGATCACAAAGAAGTTTTTTTTGAATTTCATTCTAGTTTAGTTATCTTTTTCCAAGTTTCCCTTAAAATGTTACAAAGCTTTGTTGAAATCCAAGTATTTTATTTTGGTACACATTTGTATTTTAAATAATTATACATTTATACATTTTATGATAAATGCATATCTCTGTGTATTTTAATCCCTTTCATATTTTGATACATTTGAAATATATTTCTTCAACTTTCAACACATTAATATAAGCGATTACGAAAATTTTAAAATCTTTTCATAATAATCTTGAATCAAAGGTAGCATTTATGGAAAATTGAAGAGATTCGTGCATATTAAAGAACTATATATATATATTATATATATATATATATATATATACAATCAGAGAAAGTTTTCTTCAATTAAAAAAAAATGTTTCTTTGCTATACGGTTAAAGAAAAAATTTCTTTGATTTGAACATAATTTTTTTAAATTAAAGAAATTTTGTTTAACCGTGTAGCAAAAAAAACATTTCTTTGAATTGAAGAACCCTTTCTCTGGGCGTAACAATTATTTATGTTACTCGTATAAAAGCTTGAAATATTCTTCCAAGCAATCTTGTTTTCTCGACACGTCTTATCATCAATACTCTTATTTTTTTAAAAGAAAAAGAGGCAAAAAGACACGTGTGAATAATGTAACTAAAAGGGGCACGGTCGATGCTCGCAATGGCGGTGCTCCCTACGCGTCCTGAATCGCAATCGTGCCAGTATCCGACACAACCCCGGAAATTTTTCGGTCGATCGAGCCACGCGCGTTAATTACATGGCGCTCCGTGCGCGAAAGATTACAGGGGGTTTTCGAGCAGCAACTGCAGCGGGGACTGAACGGTGGAAATTTCGTGGTGTTTCGACAGCCCGAGATCTTTCCGGTTGTTTCAGCAGCAATCGCTTGGGTGCCGTTAACACCGTAATTTTCCGTAGCGCAGCCGACCGCCTCGGTGCAACCAATTTCGACACCGCATTACCCTTCCGCGGTTATCTCTCGCTGTTTGCAACGACCCCCGAACGAATCAGAAATCGGCAGCTTTAGAGATTCAGCGCCGGTCGATTTATCCAATTTGATGGTCGGCCGCAAAACCGTCATTCAATTATATCGCAGAGATGAGATAATAATTGGCGAAAAGAGGCAAAAATTCCAAAAATTGTAATCTTAATTTTCGACTTATTTTCGATTATTTATAACGTCTTTTTATAGAGAGACTTAACAATTTTTATTCTCTGATCTTTATACCACTATTGCTTTAATTTATTTTAATCGACTGTGAATTTGACTGCATTTTTATCGTTTGATTGACATTGATTGAGAACTTACATTTATACAAAAAAAACCACTCATCAGAACGCCGAATAATTATTTATTGTTGGAGCCATGGTGTAATAAGATAAGGTGAAACGTTCCTGTGGATGTGTAGTAGGAAAGTGAATTTGGATCCAAATTTGATTGTTCCAATATGCTGCTGCTATTATACGCAGAAAATATATGCTATCGCTATTATGCACAATGTTTCAGCTTGTCTTAATTATTACGCCATGGTTGGAGCGACTATCTGTAGAAAAAGAATTTTATATCAATTCCGTTATATATAATCAGTTATATAGTCAGTGAGGAACCATATTTGTTCGTTTGAACCATCAAACACATGAATTTGTTGAATAGGAGAGAGTATTTTTTTGTTTTCTTTTTTTGTATTTTTTTTATTTTTTGCTCGATTATAAAATTCGCATAATTGCTATTTTTATGTAATAATTAAAATTTATTTAATGTTGATAATGACTCGATATCGAAACGTTTGTTTATTGCAATGTTTAATGTTTTTATATTTTGAATATTAAAAAGATCTTGTTCGGGGAAAAAGGGGGGCCCGTAGCCCTCCTATTATTTTATTATTGTTAATGTCAACTGTATCATACATATATATTAAAATTTGTTTTGTTTTGGCTCGTAGCTCTTCTGATTATATATTTTGTTTTATTTGAATTATTTTAGCCTTTCTTTATTATGTATTATTATTGTTAATTTAATTTTCGAAATATTCTTAAAATTTTTGATAAGTTTTCTAGAATTTGAAATTAAATCTTTTCAGTGCAACAAAGAAAATCTAAAGTCTATACAAAAATTGACAATACATTGGGAAAATATTGTATAATTAGAGGAGAAGGAACAAATTAAAACTCCAAATATTGCAATTCAATTATGAAAATTATTAATTCTACTTTATATATACACGAACCTACAATTTAATTATATTTTAACAAATTGTTAATTACATTCTAATAAATTTGCTTTTACATTTAGCAGCACAGACAGTTCTTTTCATTATAGAAAGCGTTAATATGCTATTATTGGCAAAAATAACGAAGCAATTTATTGAACTCTACTCTATTAAATTCGTATATTGTTAATTCATAATGACAAATTAGACCCAATTAGAGTTATTTTTAATCATTTCTACAGATTGCCACTGTTTCTATCCAATTAAATATTATCGAAGAAAAAATGTACAACAATCTCGATCACTGAATAAGTTAGAAAAATTAATTTAAAAAATGTAAGTATTAAACTGTAAAATTTAATTTGTTCATAACATTATTTATAATATTTTATCTATTCACAATTATTTTCAATCTCTAATAACTAGTATCTACAAATTTTCTGACCACAGCACCAGAAAAGAATGTGGAATAGTTTTTTTACTGAAAACATTAAGCAATTTTGCTACTCTTCTCAATATCATTCCAATATTTATACATTTTTGAGTAATCGCAACAATCCTAAAGTTCTTGTATCTTTCACTTTGAGTATGTATATTTTTGTACAGTTTAATGACTCCCAATAACTGTATATACAAGATATCTTAGAACTGGCGTACTGCCAGTATAAGAGCACTTTCGAGAAAAGGTGTTAAACTAGATAAAAAAACTTTAACTAGCCATCTAGGGGCAAGTAGACGATTTATTAGATGGTACCAGAAGATATGAAAATAGTTGAGTTCAGACTCAATAGGTTTGTTCACGTTGCTTATACTTTTTGCACTAAGCACCTTCGCTTTCTTTCCTTTCAACGTGCGAATATACATTTATCTTATTTCAAGTATAAACATTTTTAGGAATTTCAAGCAATGCGAACACATCTATTAATTGAATAAACTAGCGTTCGCTATTATTGGTGTATTCTTTTATATCATCCAATCAAACTTTTAGAACAATACATCGATACAGTGAGCGCGAACTCAACTGTTGAAGGTGCTGCTGAACGTAACCAATGCAGTGTTGTTAGACGGGCCGGATTTCTTAATATATTTCTATATATGTTTACATATGTAAAATATGTAAAATATATTAAAATTTTCAACATTTTTGAAAAAATTTTGCATAGGCGACTAATGATCTCCTATTTATTAGTGACCGGTACGTTACTGAAGCTACATTGGACGCGCATGCGTCAGAAATCCGGCCCGTCTAAAGTCCAATGTCCACGATACTAGAAATCGGTCCGAGATCTCGGACAGAGAAAAAATTAACAAATCACATTTGAACAATTTGATCACATGACCATTGCGATTGGTCAATTCTTTCTTCATCCGAGGTCTCGGACCGATTTCTAGCATCGTGGACACAAGGCTTAACAACACTGAACCAATGTCGCTGCCTGTCTCGAGAGAAAAAGTATCTCGATACAGATACGGTATCTAGGCACGTAAATTTGTGTCTAGTTATAGTATCTAGGGTCTTGTACTTAAGTGCTGCACAACACTGCACGCTGATAGTAGTACGGTTGTTATCGAAGTATCAGATTCTGTCTCTCGAGACAGCCAGCAACATTTTCGTATCGTACGGTGCTATCTAGTAAATCGTTTATCTGCCCCTAGATGGCTAGTCAAAGTTTCTTTGTCCAGTTTAACAGCTTTTCTCGAAAGTGCTTTTATACGTGAATTGTAGTATATATATAGTTATTGAGAACCGTTGAACTGTACATTACTGATACAGTGTATTAGCTAAAAGTACATATACTAAATTGACTGTAGGATATCTCAAATATCACATATATATTGGAATGATGTCGAGAAGAGTAACAAAATTGCTGTAACGTCTTCGATGAAAATCATTCCACATTTTTTTTGGTTAGGTTCTGGTCAGAAAATTTCTAGACAATTTACTACTGTATTATATAGATATATGAACGTATAGTTTTATATAATATTTTTTTCTAATAAAAGAAAGAAATGTAATTTCCATCAGTATTTTAAAGCTGCTCCAGGGAGAAATATTGTTATTATTAAGATTCTTGCGGAAGCTGGCTGTCATCATTAAGTTGCAACGTCGTTTCCGGAATGCAAAGCGTAATGTACCGTCTTTGGACAATCAGAATACGGCATTAAGCGCGAGTTGAAGTAGTTTCTACCATTGTCGACCAAATGCTTTATTCAGCGACGTGTATATTAAAAAGAACTGTATTCAAAGGCTTATATTTGCTCTACAATTAAATTATTTAAAGTATAAATAAAATATTTTGAATTTATATTAATGAAATAATATGATCACTTCAATGGGATATTATAATTGTATTCTTTTATTAGAGTAAATATTTTTTTTTATGTTAAATTTATTATTAAACATATTTCAAAACACGTTCCAAAAGGTTTTATATGATTTCACGTATTTTATTAAAAATCATTATTAACGTACAGAATACATGATTCCATCTGTTTCATCGACAATGTAAAAATACATTTCTTTAAAACTTCTTTTGTAAAAACAAAGAAAAAAACACTATGCGATCCAATTTTTGAAATTCGTTGGAAATTATAAAACGGGATAGAAAAAGAAGATTGCCCTTCTTCTGGTGAATCCATCTGGTAATTTCACCGAGAATAAGATCGCTTTCAGAAACATATTCGCGGTACCATAGACAATTTTAATCTTTATGAACAGATCTGTATGTCGGAAACGCAAACTTATCTATTTATCTAATCTATTTAGAAGTCCTGAAGATATCTCTCTCCTTACGAAATCTTGAGTTGTAATATAATATATAGGATTACACAATTTCTTTCAATTCATTGAAAAGTTTTTAATTTCAAATTGCAAATTAATTCTTTATTAATTTGCATTTTACATGCATAATTTCAATATATATTTGCTACGTTAAACTTATGCGCAAAGGAATATTTGAATAAAGTACGGAATATGAAAGAAAATATATGTTTCTTCTACTTTAAACTAAAAATATTGAAAAAGTTCATTTCTGCATAATTGTGCGCGTAATTAATTAAAAATTTAACTTTAATTTCATTATATATTGTACTCGTTTTTTCCATTAAATTCAGCAACGGCGTGACGATTTATAGGAAATTCGGGTAGTTTGCTGTCGAGACTTTCGGCAGGCGGAAATAGCGGATGGTGAGCGGAAACTGAAACAAATAACGAATGAAGTACCGTCTTTCAACGTCAAAAAAAAAAGCGCATTTCTTCCGGCAGTGCAAATGAGCTGCGGACCTCGGCCGAAGTGCAATTATCTCGGGCGAAGTGCATGAATTCATCTCTTCTCCATGCTCGATGAATGCGCGCGCCGGCTACTCCGGAAAGATAAATATTCAAATATGCATAACAGGAAGAAGGCAAGGCGAATGCGCGCCGCAGTCGCGATTTGTACGACCCGCCGACTTATTTCTTTCGTCTAGGACTCGGCGCCCATCGCCTGTTAGAAGAACATTAATTTCGCGAAAAGTCACCCGTCCTCCAGTGCCAAATGCGCCGGGTCGCATTTACAGGGATGTAATTATACGAGCATGCGTCAAGAGAGAGAACAGTAACAGCGGTTCTGTTCTTCAAAGAGTCCAACGCACGTCAAGCAGAAAATTTAATACGACAGGAGCTATTTATTAAATAATGTTCTCCTCCTTCTTAAACGTTGCATCCCGTTAAACGGGAAAATTTTCATTTTCGCAAGAATAAAACGATCCTTTGCTGTGCACAGGGCTCACAAAAATTTGCTCGATTTTGTCGAGTCGTTTTATCGAAATTTATTCTGAATTATTCATTGGATTCGCCAATCTTATATACCCATCTACGTCTATGTGTCTGTCCGTGATAATCACGACCCGCTTTCTCCGCTTTTACGAGCGCGCGCTAAACGGCGATGCAAAATTCATTTAATTCGCACATTCGACTAATTATACTTTGCCTATTCTCTACCGCCACGAGATTCGCGAGCCGAATTCGCCTTTGCGGTCCGCGTTATACACGGATGTATTAATAACTCACTCATTGTTCCATCGCGACGCGAAATCGCTGACGAATTCCGTTGAATTTCAAAATTCTCGATTAATTACACAGTTAATTACGCAGTCCCATGTCGCTCGCGCGACATTTCCGACGAGTCCCTCGCCACTCTCGCCGCGGAACTTGTTGCGAGTCGACACGTCGTGTTTTCATTCGATCTGACACACAAAGGAACTGAAAATGTGAAAATTATTAGACAAAGAAAATTTCTTTAAAATCTTCTATCTTTAAAAATATTTTACAGCTTTTTAGAATGTCATTCAGACAAAGATTACTCTATTCAGAGAAATACATTGGGAACAGTTCTTTCCAATTTACATTTATATACAGTCGAACCTCCGTTTTTGTTTTAACCTCCGTAAAAGTCATGTCTTAACCTCCCATATAGTAATCAAGCACATCTGCTTGCGCATTTATTTACTTTTACGGAGGTCGATCGGTCCCGACAAGTTATTTTTACAGAGGTTCGACTGTAATTTGATTAATTAACAATTTGAATTTTTTTTTATACATATTTTATTAAGAGAAGAATTTAATCTTTTTATAAATTAATTTTGCATTATAAATGCGATTAGCGCGTTTTATTGCAAATTTTGTATTAAACAATTGATTTAAAATAGTGTTAGGAAGGAAGATGCTTTAGGGATGCACCGGATATCCGGAAAGTATTTGGTATCTGATATTATCCGGTACTTTTTTACTATTTGACCGGATAGCCGGATATCATTATTATCCAGGGAGGTATCCCGTTGAAATTTGATATCATTAAATTGTTGATTTTTTCTTATACAAATGTTCTAGAAATAAGTATGTATATTCATGATGCTATAATATCTTATACATTGTCGTAAAATTACAATCTTTTTCCCTGTAGGCTTTTTTTAGAAGACAAAAAGGAAAATGTCGGATATCCGACTCGAAAAAATTGCCTTCTCGGATATCCGGTAATTTTACGATCCGGTGCATCTCTATCAAAAAGAGACCGATTTCTGCCCAAAAAGGTGTAAGTAAAATAGTGTTTTTTATAGATTTTGACCTGCTGAATACGATAAGAAGTTCAATAGGGATTGAATATTCTTTTGGGCAAAAGTCAGTTCTTTTTTAATATCCTCTAAAAAAGGGCAAATTTTTGCTCAAAAAGATGTAAGTAAAAGATATAGTGTTTTTTGTAAATTTTAACCTTCTGAATATGTTAAAATTATTAAAAAGTTCGTGGCATTTCAAGGTGTTCCCTATCGATCCCTTTTTATTAACATTATTGTATTCAGGAGGTCAAAATTTATATTTAAAAAATACTATTTCGTTTACTTACCCCTTTCTGAGCAGAAATCAGCCTCTTTTTAACATCCTCTTTTCATCGATAAGATTGTGATAAACTACATAGTTCTCGAGATAATTGCTCGATCATCAATATCAAACCATTTCCGGTAGTATGTGCATTATGTGGGACGTATGCAAATACGATCACCATTTGAAACGTCCGCATAAAACCAAATAACGAATCCGATCGTGCGGCAAGAGACAAATGAACGCGGTTAATAGAAACGTACACTACGGGATGATTGTTCCAAAAATGTACGTAACAGCTCGTGAACTCGCACGATGCATATTAATCGACAGTAATCGTGGGGTGACGGAAAATGAGGAGGGCTATAATACGGCTTGATTTGATTTTTCGAGTAATGCATTACTTATGCACTTTAAATTTATGTAGCGTTGCGAATGACCGCAAACTGTTTGCGCAATTTGTCAAATTAGATTTCGATTAAGTGAGTTTCGAGAAGTCCAATTTTGAATTAAAAAAATTGAAAAGTGCGAAATAAAAGTTGTGTGACAAATAAAAAGTCGCTTGGACGACAGGTGGACATTTTGAATATATTTGAAATTAATTTTCTCAAACTTTTCTAATTGTTTGTCTTTATTTATTTATTTGGTTACTTCTAGAATATGCCAGACTCAAGATTGAGTCTTTTGTTCGAAAAGTAGCGTTACTGGGATAATAAAAAGTACTCACGTTTGCCGTTCGTCAGTCGAAGAAAAAGAATAAAGGCGCAAACCGCTCTCGCGACGCTCGTTCCAATTCCAGTACTGTTCGCCAAGAAATCAATCGAGGGTGCGAATGCCCCGACGCACGAGAAACACGTTGCCATTTCCTCTATACCGTTGCTATATTACACTGACCTCAATTCTGCAAATCCGTCGAGGCTCCCGACGTTCCGACATAGAATTACGTCAAACTTGAGACTGTTTCACCTCGAAATATCTATCTCGTTTCGCGGTGAAGGTTCTTTAACAATTTATGCCTAGAGATTTCGTATCTACCCATACAAATGACCTAGAAACGCATTACGATACCATTTACTACCGCACGGTGAAATTTACGATTTTACAACACTTTTACGTAGATAAAAGCTAGAACATTTCAGTGTGTTACACGCAGATGGAATTGTGAATTAATATCAGGCTAAATAGATACATTTTATATATATTTTTGACAGGTGAGATCCAGAAAGATACACAACCAGGAAAGTGAAAAATTAAAATCTGATTTAAATTTGAAATGTAATTTACTATTGTGCTTGAAAATTTACAATATTCTGTAGTAGATAAAATTTAACATTTTAAAATGTATCATGAACAAATAAAATTATAATCCGACAGCAGTTTAATCAAATCTAAAAATTCGTAAAATGTTAAAACTTTAAAATATATACTTTTCAAAAGCTCGAACGAACAATATGTGTAAAGAATTGTAAAATAAATATTCGAAAAAGTAATCGAATCGAATAATGTGCTATGCAACCTCACATTTATAACAATTTCCACTTTATAAATTCCTTTATAACTCAGAGTTTATTTTTAGGATATGGCTCATGCTATTCACGGTTATTATTACAACCATGAAAAATTAAATTCCTATATCTCGAGCACGTCTGCATTACATCCTCCTTGCTTAACTGCTTCTCCGTACATTCCGTTGAGTTCCACTGAGATCGTCAGATCGCTGAAAATAAGGGAGAAGTATTTCACAAGCACTTATTTCTGTTTCAGGTGAGCATCCGGCTGCGATGCAGCATGGAAACACGGCAGCCGGATCGCCCAACTCGAAAACGGTCCTGGTGATGCTTGCCTTCCTTCTAGGCCAGCTGAGATAATGTGCGTGTACACGAAGGTCGCCCGAGACTCGTAAAATTGATGGACGTATCGCAACATGGTCGCCCACACATCCTAAACGTTAACCCTTCCGCACAGATCAATCTGAATTAGGTCTTAATTAGTTTCATCGTAGCGGCCGAAAGATTAAATTATTTGCAACATTATATAATAGTCATAATGGTACAGTTAATAAGCGAGAATTTATAAGTTAATGAAAGGTTATTTATAAAAATTTTTGATTAATACCAGCTATGCGAATTTTATGGCTTTAGGATTAACTGATTTTTGAAGAATAATATTTCATCATCACTGCAATGTCATATACTATTCTTCGTTATTGACACGATTGTTTTCCACCGCGTTTATCATTTTATTTTATCGGAATAAGTTTTTTTTGAATTCGTCGAAATCGCGCACGAAATGATAGAAATGCAGCGATTGTAAATCATAATTTTTTTTCAACTCCAATTTCCATTTATCTCGAGGCGGGAATTTTAATCTAAAAATATAAGCGCCGTTATGTTATTTTAATTGCGTGTCGTAATTTAAATACTCTCGTTGTATAGCGGTTATCTCGCTTCTCTTAATCTAACGCGAAAATCCCCATCCCGTTTATCTTAAACTTAACTGTGGGTTTGGCCGCTGGGGTGAGAAAATACAAAGATAATCTCTAAGAGACAGCTCTTACGTAGTAAAAGGGAAAGCTTTGTGCCTAAGGGTTAAGCGGAGTGTGAGGCAGTCGTATTACACGGTGTCTTAGAAGCATGAATTCCACGGCGAATTTCTGAGTCGACTTTTCCCAGCCGCGAAAGAATGAATTCAAAAAGAATGGACTTTTCATACATTTGTTATATAATACAGCGACAGTATTTACAGGTGAGCTGTACACGTATAAAATGTTAAATAGCTGCGTAATGATAACCAGCGAATCGTATCTCCATCTCGAAAACATTCCCCAGTAATTGGCAATGTTGCACAAATGATATTTTTACCATCAACTTGCGTCCAAAATTAATAATTACAGCATCGTGTGTAACAACCATTCTTTTGAATAACAAGCAGGCAGGTTTATTCTTTTTTTTTTAACTGACAATATATATTATGCGTTTTGACAAATATCATGTTTTAACGAAATTATATTTTTACAATATTTTTTCGTTAAAAATTTTTTAATTATTTTTTTTACACAATCGTTTTTTACAACACGTCCATCAGGTGAAATGATACCAATCACAATACAATATTGCTAGATTTAATTCCAATTTGTTTCTAACAATCGTAAACACCTAAAGGAAGGCAAACCCATTGACGTAATCCAACATAGTTATTTTCGCATAATAAGCTTCTTTTGCACTCTATATCCATAGGTAAGCGAAATAAAGCGAAGAATAATGATAAAAAATTTCCTATTCGTGAATACTTGATTAGCCAGAAGTTCGTTTGATTTAGCTCAGAAATTAGTTTGTGCTTCGTGACTTAGCATCGGTACGGTTTATTGTTGAAAATAATACGGCACGCGTTGAGCAACGATTTGTACGATCACGACCGAGCAGTCGAGAATTCTTATCATATCCACGAATGACGCAAAATGACGTTATCAATATTAAAGAATTTTAGGAGCGACATGAGAGAGATCCAGAATTCTTAATTTCCTAATTAAGAATGCTTCGTACGAGAAGGATCAAAAGTCGCATTGTGTCGCTGCTGAAATTTTTAGGGATAATTGCGCCGTGAGTGTCTAACGCGATGCAAACGTAAGGGAATTAATGATAACGCGCAGTGAGTGTTGACGTAATTGAGCGCGAGTGTCGCTAGAAAGAAGAGAGATGGCGAGCGAATAAAACAGGACTACAGCCCCGCGCCCTTTCCCGACCATAGTGAGGAAAGTGTTAAGTGTAAAATAAATGTGTCACGAGCAAGTTTAACCGAAAGAGCGATGTAATAAAACGGGGTGGACCGACCTCCACCCGGCGGCGAAGTACTTTCTACTTATGGCATAAGTGTTAAATGAAAATTTAAAGGAAAGACACAGATGACACGCGTACACACACATACACACACGTACAGATAATAGTAGAGAAATGTATGTAAACCACGCGACTTTACGGCTCGTATGATTTACACCCACGACTAGCCCGAAATGAAAGAAAAAAGAAAAAAAAACTGTGTTTTCCCACCCGCTCACACCCTTCTCACTGCCTTGTTTTCACACGGTTCTCTTGCGAGAAAGCGCATTCTTGTACATAATGTTTTACTCTTGTAAATAAATTACCCACACAACGCTCGTCGATTCATTCTCGCACCGCCTGTCCGAACAGCGGTTTCCTCACTAATCAGGTATATTAAGAAACGTCCCATCTTGATGAGATAGAAAGGAAAAGAAAGAAGAAGAAAGAAAGAGAATTAATCTTACCGGTTCGTCCTAATTTACTATACTTTTGGGTCAATATGATTAAAAAAGGTGAAAAAAAAAATGTTCACAGAAAAAGATCTTATATTAACAGACGAATAAAAGTTTTTCAATAAAATATTAGTAAGAGAATAAATTACATTTTGCGACAAACGGATCCAAACAGACCAGCGTCTGTTTGAATCCGTAATGAGGTTAATATATTTCTATACAAATAGAAGACTGATTTTATTTCTTCATTATTTTATTATTATCAGAATTATGGAGTATGACAGTAAAAACAGAAATTTAGACTAAATGGACGATGTAAGTCTTTGTCTATCTCTTGGATGGTTGGCAATTCGGAGCTAATGGCAACGGCTGCGAGAAGATGGCCCGCGAAGATCGATAGTCATGACCCCGATGGCGCTCCCGAACTTTTCCCGTCGGGGATATTTAAGAATCCTCGGCTTCGGCTCATGAAGTCTCTCACTTGCAGACCATCCTCACAAAATAACGATGGCGCCCGATTAATTTCCTTTAGCTGCTCAATATCTCCGAAACGACATCGAGCGACGAGCTCCATTTGACTCCATTAGTCGAGTCGTTTATTCTGAGAATTAAAGGTAAGTGAATTTTGTTTCATAATTTCATGAATAAAAATATGAGTAATCAAAACTAGCAGCTTTATTAATTATACTTTAATACTGGAAACAGTAGAAACTTCCCAAGGAACACACAAAAGTCAACAAGAAAGATCAACTTTACTTTGATTCTTAACGTCAATAAACAGTGAAATTTTGTAACCAAAAATCATCATTTTGACTTTCATGACGTCAAAACAGTCATTTTGACATTCGCTTGAGTATTCCTTGAGTTATAAAACCGGAAACTTGCATTTCAATTTTAATCGGAGATGGCCCCATAAATTTTAAATTTATTTCCGCGATATCTACACCGATTATCCACGTCTAGATATCGAAAATAGAATGATTCTAACGTCGTTAAAAACAAAACTTCTTTAATAGCTCCAAACTCACTCCGTAAGTTCGAAGTTTCTTCGTTGAACGATGTGTACATATATCGTAAGATCAGCTGCAGCCCATCGAATCGACATACAGAAATCGATAACGGGCTACGCGACAATCAGATCGAAGGGATCTAATGAATATTTATGCACATCCATCGCCTTGCAAAACCACGACAATCCGTCGATGACATATTGTGAATTTTTTAAGAACGTCGTGTCTCTCGAGCTACATGCCAACCCAATATATATATATATATACGACTGTCGCCCGTTACATTCACGAAAACGCAAATGGAACATGTATTACACACGAATGCAAAGGGAAGGAAAATTAAAGGCGCATTTGAATGAAAAGCGAATATATTCCGCTGAAAGAAAAAAGAAGTGTATCTGGTATTCAAACCGCTATTTCCAATACTGAACCGATGTAACGTTCTTCGTAAAAAATAACCGAGATATTCTGTTGCCACTATTGAATTAGCTTACTAACTTTACTCTTGCTAATAGCTTTCAATCGTTTATAATATGAAACGAAATTCCTCGATATTGAAGCACTCTCGTAGTGTTTTATACTGCTTTTTATCTGTACGAAAGTATACGTAGTTGTATTTGTAAAACTTGTGCAATTTTATGATGCTACTCAAGTAGAATAAAAATCAAATTTTAAATAAGAAAAATCGTATATTCAGCCGAAGCCAATCTTACAAGGAGGAATTCATATATGTATTTCACGGATTTTGATCAGCTTTTGCGTGGTTATTCTGAGGCACAAAAAATAATCCCTATAAAGCAGTATATTGCATCTCTGCGTATTTTTCGAGAAAATGATTTCAGGTCACGATCGCTTTCAAACCTGAGGAAGTCGATAAATATTTAAAAAACAAGTCATTTTTACGTATACATATATTAGGTTTGAAAATTAATAGTTTTTGAGAAAATCAGCATTCTTTGATTTCAACCGAAGCTTTAAGGAGGTATTCTAGTTCTCGTAAGGCTAAAAATTATATGATTATTCAGAAATTTTTTTTAAAGAAATGAATTAATACATTAATATAAAACTTTTTGAAACTTTATTTGTACAAAATAGATATTTAAAAATTATTTTTTCGTGTCTCCATATGTATCATACAAAAAAAATACGCAAGACGTATGAAAAAATTTCTTTTTGACACGTTGACATCATTCCGTTAGTTCTAGTAGCCTGAAACCAAAAAATTAAAGAAATTATTAAATTGTAAGAGTTACGCTATTACTGGAACTATAGAATATAAGAAAAAAATATTGAAAATTGTTGAAACGGTAATGTTTTAAAAAATGATATTGATTTCCACCTATAAATTTGTTTGGTTTTTTTTTTATATAATAAAATGGAATAATCGTAAATTAAATTCCATAATTCCAGTAATAAAAGAACATATATTAAATGGACACGTAAAAATTCAAGTCGATCGGACGCTTAGTTCCCGAGATATTATGTCAACGCGGTTAAAAAATGCTGTTTTGAGAAAAATGCATTTAAAGTTTCTACGATTTACAAATAAATTAAATGTAAATAATAACCTACAGCTATCTCAGCTTAATCAGCTATTGGCTTTGGTAATATATTTTCAAGACTATTAACTTTCCGAAAATGCAATTTTTTAAAATCGATTTTTTTGACCCGACAAACTAGAATACCCCCTTAAAACATCTCACGAACTATTGTTATTCGTAAAGCGGTAGGAGTCGACACAGATGATACAGCATTATGGATTCTATACTCGAATTTATATGCTTATACATTCGTGTCCGCCGGAAACGTATTTTTCTAATTTTAAATAATTTCAAATATTTCGTTTCCGTTTAAACGAAAAGAAAAGAGGTTTGAAAGCGATCTGTCGTTGTGACCTAAAATCACGATTTTCTCGAAAAATACGTAGAGGTACAATTTATTGCTTTACAAGGATTATTTTTCAGTGTCCCAGAATAATCACGCGAAAACTGATCAAAATCCGTAAAATACATATGTAAGTCTCCTTGTTAGTGCTTAAATATATATTTCTTGTGTGAATTTATATATATTCTAATTCTGCATATCGTGCGCTGAAATGTTTTCCAGACTTAAAACTAACGCATTCATGAGCAGAACCAGAATAGTAACATTACTTATTAAATTGTAACACTTATATTAAGATCCGCTTCGACTGAATATAGGATTCTTTTTATCACGGAGAAAACCCGCGAAACACAAGATTGTCATATTCTAATTCTGCATATCGTGCGCTGAAATGTTTTCCAGACTTAAAACTAACGCATTCATGAGCAGAACCAGAATAGTAACATTACTTATTAAATTGTAACACTTATATTAAGATCCGCTTCGACTGAATATAGGATTCTTTTTATTTAAAATTTGATTTATTCTTATCAGTCTAACAATTGTTTCATGGAATACAAATCATCATAACATCAAAATGGTGCTAAAATGATTCTAAAATTATTACTAAAAGTCACTTTTAAATCAATGGCTGCGTTCAGCAGAAAAAGCAGCTTTGCAACTGTTCTAAAATTCTTCAGTATAATTAGTTTATATATTTAGATCCAGTGAAGAACTAAAGGCAAGACCAATCATATTAAAGAATTTGATAGTCACAAAGCTGCTTTCTCTACTAAACGAAGTCATTAACGATTCATTTTAACATTATGATTCATCTTGATGTTATGACGATTGTGACTTGTTCCACTTGAATATTATTTCAACGACGCGAATTAATTTTTACAAACACAAATAAACATATCACTTGACAATTACGCGTATAATTTTTCAAAATGTTCCTTTTCCCTTCTCTTTTCTTTTTCTGATACAGGTAGCGTGCTTTTGCCGCTTTGTGTTCTAATTAAATTGAGTTTTGCTCTGTTGGACTTAATTAGAATTGCTCAACCACACACATTTGACTTTCCCCTAACAAAATAACCACGTGTAAATATATATACATGAACATATAGTTAACCGTTGATGTTTCCGGTCTCTCGCATACTAAAGAACCAACTGCTAACTATGTGCAAAACTTTGATTAGGAGCGAGCATGACTACTTGAAACAGTGCAAGCGAATCTGGCACTGTGAAAATACGAAATGGCAGAGAATATCCGATACTTTTGTCGAAATGTTATATAAATTCAGTAGTTTGCATTAATAATTTTATATATTTAAAAAGCATCACATAAAGAAATAGCAATACCATATATTGCTTATAGATACAAAGTCCCGGGCCGCCTGAATAATTTCTGAATGGTTCGAGATATAGGATTGAAATTTACAGGGATACAATGGGATCGTAAAATCTGTCATTGAACCTCAAAAGCACCCACCTTAACGTTCCCGGGGGGAAGAGGAAGAAGGGGACCTGAAAATCTTAAATGGCACGTGAGGTCGAGTGAAGGCTCGTTTGAAAAGGCTTTTCGAGACGAGAACGACGCGAACTGACCGAGATCTCGACAATTTTTTTTCGCAGAGTTATGATCATTTGAACATTGTTATTCAGAAGAAAGAGTTACATCTCTTATGTGTGTGTTCATCTTGGCTCATCTTTAATCTGAATAACAATGTTCAAATGATCATAACTCTGCGAAAAAAAATCGTAGAGACCTTGGTCAATCCTCGGTTATTCTCATCTCAAAAAGGTCTTTCAAACGAACCTTCGCTCGACCCCACATGTCATTTGAGATTTTTAGGCCTCTTCTCCCCCCCCCTCCCCCTCCCTCCCCGGGAATGTTAAGGGTGGGTGTTTTTGAGGTTCAATGATAGATTTTACGATCCCATTGTATCTCTGTAAATTTCAATCCTATATCTCGAACCATTCAGAAATTATTCAGGTGACTCAGGATTTTTGGCGGGCACTGTGTATCTTTAAAAATCAATAATTTTTGTATATCTTAAATTATAATAATGCTATAATAAAACTTAGTTGGATAAAATATTATAAAAATAAATTAAGTAAGCATTAAAAATTTATCTACTTATTTTAACCATTTTCAGAATGAATCAGACTTTTGCGTCATGTGAGATAACGCGCAAATAATAAAATATTTACTCAACTTTGTGCAAAGGAAAAGAAACAGAATTAATTCCAAGCTCATATATACATAATTCAAAGTATTCATCATCAAATCCGTCAATAATGAGGTATATTTCACCTAATTTGCATGTCTAATGTTACAGAAAGGTGCAGTAATGCTCTCTTTGACAAAAAAAGGACAGTTTCAAAAAAACTTTAGCTATGTAGATTATGGCATGCACAGAAAGCTGTTACGCGCTTAGTGGTAAAGTACGTAAAACGAGAGTATTAACGCGTATTCGCTACGCTATAATGCGAAATTGCGCTTACATGTCGCAGCCGTGTGTACGCATCATAATTAATGCGCGCAGATTAGGGGATTAAACTAACTGCTGTAACGGCAACTAGTAACGTTCTCAACCTAGATATGTAGCACGGTCTGATGATGACACTCAGTCGGGCGCGTTTCGCACAGATAATTTCTATATTTATCACATAATACCGGCGGAAGTTCGTCGTTAGAATAATTCATTCTCTCCTATAGCATGTCGTATGGCTACGCTACCTCGCTGTGCACGTGCGCGGTTTACGTCAACATGAATTTATCAAGCTTGTAAAATCGGAGTTGGTGCGTTAATTAACCAATAATGAGATTGTAACTTTATAATCTACTCGGAAATTTTGATTTTTAACTCTTCAGTGCCACCTGGGTATGATATATACTCGACTTTCTTATTCCGATGCTTTTCCATTGTTTATGACTTTTATTAATAAAGATATATTTACTTAGATATGTTTTGCTTACCGTCATATTTCTTAATGTTTAATATTTTAATGAAAAAAAATTTTTTTACGATGTTTCATTTTTATGAAAGTTATAATGATAGCATCAAAGGATTAAGCACGATTACAGAGTTTTAATTCTCTTTATTTTTCTTATTTTTTGATGTTTCTCGCGCATCATGAATAGTAAAGGTAAGTTTTACATGAGTTTTTCATTGGATTAAGATATATACCTATAAACGCAAGAAGATTTAAATTAAGGTTATCGAACTGTGTGTACACATCGAAATATGTATACACATCACTACATCACAATTTTCAATTCACCCTTTATGTTTATTTATAAAGTTTAGAAAACTCCTCGTAAAGCAACTCGAGGTGTATTCGTAGATATGAATAATTTGATTGCAAATAAATTTGAATTACAAATTGAAATGAGCAGAAGTTAGTAGAATGTGGTACATCAGCATGACTCCATTACATCGCGAAACTTTATACTCTCTCGTATTTAATTTGCTCTTCTTGTATCAACAAAATCATATTTTATCGATAATTATTCAGATGGCCTTTTTCAAATTTTGATATTTTTTTACGTCTTGACAAAAATCTTTGTTGTAACTCTGACAGTGATAATTAATCGGAGAAATCCGAAAAATATATAACCTATATTTTTTAAATTTCCTTCTCTCTCGCTTTTACTCGGCTTCATGTATACAACAGTATACAAGACAGCTGCTTCCATTCACACACAAGTGAAACTGTGTTTAAAGTGAGCTGAGTATTTCATACTCAAATTAATGGCGTCATTACTTGCTTACTTTGGTAAAAAAATTATCACATGACATCATAGGTTCATAATCTCACTTTTAAAGTGAATTTACGAGACTCACTAAAACACACGGTCTCGATCTTGAACAGATTATAGGTGAAAATTCAGTTGAATCTTATCAAAATGTAAAAGGAACGCGCATTCAACTGAATTATGACGTCACAAGTGAAAATTATCTGAGAATCCGGTGGAAAGCAACTATTGACTGCTCTATTTGGATAATAAAATATACCGACACTTTCTCTTAGGATACGACCAGAGATATATGTGCTTACACAAAAACAGGCGTAATAAATTATTATTATTACACTAAGAAAAATCATCTGGTTGGATTAAATAGTAATTCTGGTGGAAAATGGACAAATCAGAATTTTCTGGTTAAATCTATTAGAATTCTCGTTAAGATAACTAGAATCTCTGATTGATATAATTATTCTGGTAAAAATAAGAATTCTAGTAGATTTTACTAAAAATATTGTACCAAACAGAATTCCGGTTATCTCAACTAGAATTCTAATAGATTTAACCAGAAAATTCTGATTCGTCCATTTTCAAAAATGTTTTTCAGTGTAGTCTTTTTCAGAATAAAAATTGGCCCTTTTAAAGGCCATTATTCCTATATTTGTATAATGTCGGAAGTTTCGAAAAGCTACATTAGAAATAAATAATAAAAAAATTGATAGGTTACTATTTTTGATATTTTTCGACTTCCTCCGATTAATCATCAATGTCAGAGTCACAATAAAGATTTTTCATCAAGACTACCGCAAAAAAATATCAAAATTCGAAAAAAATCCTAGTCTGAATAATTACCTTTTTATCGTTGCAGTAATAAGAAACACATCGTGTAAAAATTGAAGAAGATACATGAAACCGAGCTCTATGTTGCTCGCTTTGTTTGCATCGAAAGAGGGAATCGTTCAATGCAAAGAGGCCAAATTCTATAATCCCGTTCCCGTCGTTCATCAAAAGCGAGCCGTATACGAATTCGGCTCTATTAGCGGATTAATCGCGACAGCCGTGACTGGAAATAAAGGTTTTCGGTGTTCCTTTTGACATTCGCCCTTTGTTGTTTGCCTTGCCGAAACTATCCGGGAAAGTGCGCGCGCGATACCGCATACCAACGGGGCGAATGGGAGTCTCTTTGAGCGATGCGCAAAGGACGCTGGGCGCTTCAAACACCCCCATCCCCCACCCTGAGCTTTCTAGTCGTTTACACGTGCGCTCCACTTTCGACTCCGGCGAATGCCGACCGACGAAATCAAACGAATCAAATGAACTGAGCGAAATCCTCGATAAAACGACAGAAATTCACTTCGTTAGAGCGAGACCTGTCTTGTCTGACCCGACTCGTTCTGTTACCACTGACACCACCTTCACACTAAGATCTCCGCAGAGAAATTGGTTATCGACACCACGGACAATCTCTGTTTTTTTTTTCTTCTTTCCGTAGAGACGACAGAATATCTATGACGTGGATTATAATTTCGGATAGCTATCTCGACGATTCCCAAGGAGATATTTTTATTTGTTACTTTTTCTCGAACGAACGTAGACGTGTAAGAATGTGGACATCGAAGAACGAGAAGAGAGCAATAACGAGAAAAGAAAAGATAAAATGGATAAATTTATTTAATAGAAAATAGGAAACATTTGCATCTCGAGATAATACATACAAAAGTCTCTATCTGCGTAATTTCTGTGTAATCTATTTTATAACTTATGAGTTTTCTCAGATCAATTAAAATTATTAGTTCAATTCGAATATCTTTCGGTATCGTTTCTAATTACTTACCTTTAAAAGTTAAACAACGTATTTTATTTGGTTAATAAAAATTAATTGAGTTATTTAAAACTTTGCGAGGGTATAAAATTCTTATTTACGCGGGAGATTAAATAAAACGCATCAGTTTAATTTAAATGAACTCCGATGAAAGGATTAAATCACGACTAGTTATAAAACTCCAAATTAAATCAGCAGTATACCGCGTAATGCAAACTACGTGAATCTGCATAGAGGTCGAGGTGAGAATCACGTAAGCTCGCTGCTTCTTTTCTAAATGGAGCGGCAGGACGCTGAACTTCCGGTAAGAAGGTAGCGCAGCGCGCCGGAGGCTGCGTGACATCGGGTGGGCGAGCTTAAAATTCAACGGTAAAGCAGTACGGCGACGTCGTGAACAACGACGCCCATTTGCATATCAAAAGTAGGAACAAACTATTCAGAACCGGGTCAGAAATCTCTCGAGCGCGCGGCGAGATCGCCGGAAAAATATTTCCTCGCGTCATGCATGCACATGGTTTTTACGCGACACTTCATGCGTGCGCGTGTCTGTCCTACGCCGCATCAAGCATTCCCAAACTTTTCATCCTCCGACACGTCCTTTCATCCCCTAACACCGGCTAAGGAATTGTGAACTCGAGGAAAATTCGCGCATGGCTTCTTATCTCGGTGAAATTTCATGAGAAAAGAGAAAAGTTGTGGAAAAGCGAAGGCAAGAGCATTCCTTAGTAAACTTCCTTTTTACACGAAAACTTGTAAAATTATAGTAATTATTTAATGCACATATTAACAACCTAACAAGGTATAACAAGAAAGGTGACGTAAAGCTATCAAATGGATTTTCATCTTCGCCAGAGGAACGTTAATTCGGCGTAATCTTGTAATTAATTCAATTCCTCGGGGACAATCCTTCTAAGCCGAGATTTCTTTTGTCTTTTTGGTAAAAAAGGTACGTCGAGAACGAGGGATTTGGGGAGAAAAAAAGTCGGAGAAAATCTGGCGGGGCCCGGCGCATATTCCGCGAAATATGTACGTTGTACGTTGGAAAATCTGGTATTTCGTACATGGAAAAAGGATTTGTTGGGGATCTGAGAGCCTCATAGTTTCGTGCGATCCGGAAACGACGCGCGGCGCATGTTCAACGTCACGAAAGATAATAAGTGGAATGCCCGGAGAGGAAGATTCGGATTTCTCGAATTTTCGCATTTCGAGATCGAATTACGCCCAAAAATACCTACGGCCGATTTATTCTCGCTCGCCTGACGTCATCAACGAACGCAATCGCCGAGGGGGTAATCACTTAACGTAATCGTGGGACAGAATCCTCGAAATCATTATAAAATTTGTATAAAATCTCTATGTATAATCCGATAATTATATATGCAACCACGAGAAATCATTGTATAATATTAAACAAAATCGTATATTTTACCAAATTGCTTCATAGTAGTGAAAAAAATTATTTGTAATCAGATGAAATCTGTGGGACAATATTTCAGCTAGTAGTTACCCCCTTGACAATCGCCAGTATTCTGCAAGAAACGCGGATGCTCGTTACGCACCCCGATGCGTGTCCAAAGATGTTTAGTTAACCATACGAAATGCAACGAAGATCCGTTCGCGGATGGCTTTGATCGCCGAGCGGAAACTCGCGTTGACGTTCCGCGAGACCGAAATCGTCATCATCGGCCAAATTGACGACAGGGAATCCGATTAACAGCATTGACAACAACGTCTAATTGAAGTTCCGCTGTTTAAGCCCTTACTCCCCGAGTACCCTCCGCCCCCCCTCACTCCCTCTCTGTCTATCCCTTTCTCTCCTCTCCCCCCTCTCTCCATCCCAACCCCTTCTCTCTCTCTCTCGCTCACTCACCCTCTCCCTGCTCCCCTCACTCTCTCTCTCCCTCTCTCTTTCTCTCTCTCCCCCTCTTCCTCTCCCTCCCCCCTCTTTCTCTCTCCCTCTGTTCCTCGCGCTCCCTCCTTTGCGAGTATCAATGGCTGGCGATCGCCCTTTGATGCGGGCGCAATTTCAACGAGATCGAATACGATGATAATTGCAGAACGTTTAGCTATGTTACAGACAATTAGTACATCATATGATAAAATATAAGAGATAATTTTAATGGAGAAACGAGAAACACGAAAGAAAACCGTTCGGCTTTTTACAAATTATTATATTATAAAATATAAAAGATGATTTTAGTGCAGAAACGAGAAATGCGCTTGGATTTTTACAAACTAAATTAACCTTTTATTCATTTTCTACATTTATTCTAAAAAATTATAGTTTAAATGTAACCTATGAGGGAATACATTTAATTTCCTTCGATATAATAACTTTTTATTTTATAACGATTTTTTAATTTTATCTGTCATTTATCTTATAATACTCGCATTTTATGTTCCTGGTTTTAATTATAACAAACGTAGAAAGAACGATACTATATAACATATTAATTAGAACTTATACGCGCCAAATCGATTTTTGTGCCTTTTTAACAGTTTTTGCACATTCTTATCGAAAGAGAGAAGTGGAGAGAACGAAAATAGAAAGTTCTCTCCTCGTGGAAAAACAAGAAAGCTGACGAGCAGAAAAGCCCACAATCAGAATGTCGGGTAATCTCGGCTGCGAGGGTTAAGGGTGCGATAAGAGTGATCGGCCCTATCAGCGCACTTCGTCAGGAATCGATTGGCAGGGTGAGAGAAGAAAAAAAGGACGGCGAGAGAAGGGAAATTATCTAACAAAGAGATCGCGCGACGAGACGCCGAGTGTTCGTACCGATCGCGATGCATATTCGATTTCCTGCACGCGACTGAACAGGAAATAGATTCGTGCATATCGAAGAAGGGAGGAAAAAAGAGGGAGGTGGATAGCATGGAGAGAAATTAAGGCTGGCCAGGAGAACGCCGACCGATCCTTACACGCGAAAATTCGGCGATCTTTTATTACGGACGGAAATTCACGCGAGATCATTCCGCGCGTATCACGCGATACGATCTGCGCCATGGGAAATATAATATGAGCTTTTTAAAGCTTTTAGATCCTGGCACCGAATACCACCAATATTATAGCCGCGATTCATAGCGGAAACTGATTCAATCATATTATAAATAGATCGATTGTGGACGACGTTGTAGTTACGATAGATTGTGTACTGATAATAACTGGTTTGTCCATATATCAAACTGATAACACTTGTATCTAGTTATATATATATATATATATATATTATATATTTTTATTGGGTGTGCAATTCGAGATATATCGCAAAAAGTACTCCTATCTGCGGTGACGACTAGGGTGTCCGGTGAATACACCAAATATTTGAATAATAGGTTAAACAAAGATATTTTTATTGGAAATAAATAATGTATCTCGGAATTTAATGTCCACAGATCATAATGAACGACGCGCCCAAGATATCTTATAACATTCATGACATTACTGTGACGTAACCGGAATTATATCGGAATATGTATGGCATTCTATCAAATAGATATTTATAAATTAAAAATGTATTACTATCTAAAATATTTTTCAAAATTTCTAAGTATCTCCTTCATAAAATTTGAATATTATAATAATTTAATTCATTTAAAATTGATTTTTTTTTACTTAAAGTCATCAAAATGCCGGTTACAGTTAAGGATAACGATTGCTTATTGGAGCTTTTTTTCAGTTTACATTTTGTTTGAATGAATATGAATACATTAAATATAGTTTTTTGTAAATAAATATTTTTTGAAAACCCAAAATTTTGAATGAATATATAATTACACTTCTTTTTATGTGAAAATTTTGAATAAATACAATTTGGAGCTCAATTACAATTTTTTGTATTCATTAGGCACACTAGTGACGACATATCAGAATTTTTCAACAAAGTAAGTAAAATGGAGAAAAGAACTTTGTTTCATAAAAACGCTAATTAATATTATCACCAGCGGCAGAAAACAATAAAACTTTGCGATTAAAATATTATTTCTATTAAATTTGCAACAGTAGTGTTATATATATATATTTAAATCATCCCTTTTTAAAGATCTATTAATTTTCTCGTTAATAATATTTCCTACATTTTAACGACGTAATAAAACATGCATAATTTTTACTGTTACTAAAAGGATTTAAGTATTGGATATTACCATTCGATATCAATTGTTACCACAAAGATTTATTTGATATTATTTGCACTCATTATTGCGTGAAATAGTATACATAATTTCTACATAATTTCTTATTTTTATGTTAAATATTTTCAAAAAAAAGTTGTACGTTATGAAGGAAAAACATGATATATCATTTTCTAACGTACCTATATGTTATACATGAAACGATTATTCATGGTTAATTTATGTCGCTGCTTTGGCATTTTTTTCTACCAGTTATAAAAATCGTCTATTTTTGCGTAAAAATTGCACAACCGTCGATTATCGTTATGTTTGTATAACGATATTGATCGAAGGTTATACAGCAGAAAGAACAGGTGAAAGCCTGTTATTTCTGCTGTACAATCTTCGAACAGGGTAGAGTGACAAGTTTTAAATGATTTTCAAGGATCGCTGAAGTATAGAATATAATAGTAGAATCCGATTTATATCAAACGCACGTAAATACGTCTTTCTTCGGCGATATACACCTTTCGGGAGTCATTTACGGTCGTCGACAAATCTCGTGTTATAACTTATACGAGCCAGGTGGTACGAATTCCAGTCGACGTTTACACAGCGATTCGAGGGTGTCTCTTATTTCGGCGTTTCTCTCTCCGGTGCGCGCACCCTCGTTCCAACCGATATCTCGGACGTTAAACCCCGATACACATCGTCGTCTCGTCCGATGGAGTCCGAGGTCCGAAGATTTATACGAGGGAAAAGGCACACGCTCGCGTCGAGAAACGATAAATAAATTTCAATCGCACCGCACCGAAGAAATAAGGAGCAACCGATAATCGGTTTGTCATTTTGATAGGATTTATGAAATATAAAACGTATACAGGCTAGGCTCTTAAATCCATCCCTTACACCTTCTGTTATTTATTTAAACTAATATTTATGGCGAAATAAAAATCCAAGTTCTTTTTGTAGAAAATATAAACACAAAGAAATATGGGCCAGCACAATTTTATAATCCAGTTGAATGCAACATTGAAATGTTGCGTAAAGAATACCTACATGGTAAATAATTTTATAAAAATCGGGTCAAATTGAGTCGAGATAACATTTCATTATGCAATCGTTATATGAAGTAAGTTATAGGCAAACACGAGAATATCAGAAGGCATCATCTGGTTTGTATACGGTAACGATAACTTATTGCTAAACAAGCGTCAGGATATCGCATATCATATCGATTCCGTGATAGGACTATTGCATTCCGTTTACCTGATAGCCAATACGATCAGTTAATACCACCGTCTAACTGTGATTATCGAGACAGGCAATTAAATACAAACTCTCAAGTGCACATGTGTATATAATGCTATAGTCTGTACGAGATATAATTAAATACATTGGGTTTATTTTTATAATAAGCAAGAAAAATTACATGTGCATTTTGAAAAAAATGTTCTGGTTGGATTACATAGTAATTCTGGTTAAATTTACTAAAATTCTAGTTGAGATAACTATAATAGAATTCTAATTAATATAATTATTCTGATAAAAATAAAAATTCTAGTAGATTTTACTAGAAATATTGTATCAACCAGAATTTTAATAAAAACCAGAAAATTCTGATTCGTCCATTCTCGACCAGAATTTTTTTCAATGTGTAACAAATTTTTAGTTTATATCGTATACGAAAAAAACAATCATAGTTAAATTAACAAGATGTTTGGTTAAGCTTAACGGAAGTAAACAGAATGTCTGATTATTATAATTAAATATTTTAATGCGTAACCGAAACATTTCGATATGTGATATCGATTAGTTTTATTAGTACGTAGAAATAAATCAAAGTATCTCTGGTTATCATGACGAGAGAAAAAGAGCATATAGTTAGATTACTGACAAGTACGATTAAAGTACATAAATAGAACTAAACAGAATTTCTGGGGTTATCATAATTAAATAATGATATTTCAACCAAAAGTTTTGTTATTTTCACTGGATTTCATCAAATGTATCTAATTACTTTAATATATGCAACTTTCTCTAAACTATTTTAACCAAAATTACAGATCGTTCGTATTTTATCAAACGGTCTGACTATTATATACGTATTTGAGATTAATTCAACCAATTTTTTGCTGTATAACTCTTCGATTTTAACTACAACAAAAAATTAATAAGTTTTCATTTTCTATCTCATTTTCTCTGTGCAAATATATTAAGTTCTATCGAAAGAGGAGAGGAATACGATTGTGAATATTTCTCGATAAAAAAATAGAAAAGTTAATCTGTCTCTGGCAGATTTTCACTTAATTGCAGTCGCCACCATCAAACTCGACAATTCTAATTAGCGACGTTGTTTCCAATAATGTGCGAATGCTTCTGAAAGTACGTGCGGGTGGTGGTAGAAACGGTCAAGTGACTCCGCTAAATATAACGAATGAACGGGCTTATCGGGATTCGCCTTTAATGAGTATCGATCGGTCGACATTCGCAGAGGCGCTTCTTTCCGAGGAAGCATTCCGATCCAGGGAAATTATAGAGATGAGAATACCACGAAAATAATAAAGAGCTGTGTGCCGCCCGAGTCTCCTTCTTTCGCGCACAACGTTTATTGGTATTTATAAAGAAAATTAATGAATTTGTTTTGACGTTAATCAGCGATTCCACTTCAAAGAACCCACGCGCCTATAGCTTCATTTAACGTTCATTATAATTGCATTATTTTCACAATCGACGTAACTAGTGCACCGTAAAACGATATTCGCTGATCAACTGAGATCGATTTCCTTTTCAAAAAGCTGTTAACGATTTCATATTTTATCCGGGTCAGAACAAAAGTTCGTAATTTCATTTGTATCATGTCTGCGTTTTAAAAAAAAATTTACAATTGTACCATTCGATAAAGTGAAGTTTCAGCTTTTGGACTCTGTTTTTTAATTGCGGTATACGCGCGCGATTTTTAACAATTTGATTGTATAACATGAATAATCAAAGTTAAAGCGCTCCTTTTATTTAATCCGCGATAACTCAGTGACAGAAAATCTTAGGAACATTTTTTAAAAACGATTTTGTAGGGAAAACTTTAAGCTTTTCACGTCAGGAAATAGAAAATTTTTTTAAATTTATTTTGTGCAAGTGACAAACTACACAAAGTAAGAAGAAAATTTTTTGTCTAGCTCGTAGTTTTCTATATGTCAAAATTACTAAACTCACAGAAATCAAAAGACATAGTGACCTTTCGAAAGTAGAGATTTTAAACTTTAGAACCCTTTCTTTAAATTTAAATTTCGTTTATTTTTAACGAAGTTGCAGCTGCTTGAATTTTGAAGTTTGTAACTCTTCTGTTCCAACTTAATATTATCTAAAAAAAAGTGTTCATAAATTAATTTATATTTTAACTTCTTTTTCACGATTTATTTTTAACTTGTGTTTTGAATAAAAACAAAAACATATTTTTAATTATTATTTATAACATTTTAATCGGACGATTATATGGCTTAACAAGACTGAAAACTATGGCTTAACAAGACTGTGAGTTATGTATCACGTAGACTCGCGTAATTTTTGCTACATTTTCGTGATTTTTTCATACCTCCTGAAATATTTTATATTCTTATACGATAAAAAATATAAAAAGAAAGATTTAAAAAATTTGATAAATTTTTTTCTGAGGAATAAAAAATTCCGCACATTAATCCTTTATCTTCTAAAGGGATGTACACAACCCAAACTATGTTCGTCAAAATAAAATTTTGACGAAGAAACAACGCATTTAAATAGAATGGGGTCGTACTTTAAGAATTACTTCATAGTCTTTCTAGAGTCGATTATTTGTCTATACGTTAATTACTTTCTCTGTATAATTATTTTTCTCGCAATGTTTAGAAGAGAAAATTGATCCCAAACGAACTTAGCGATTGAAGTCCTAAATCATTTCGATTACAGTTCAAGTATATATACCGTACAGGGTACATACCCGTGATTAAGTAGTTTCGGCGTGCGATCAGTCAATCAGCGTTGCTAAATATTATCTATACGTGCAAGAACTCGCGCGCGTAACGCTCCTTATATCTAATGAATATTGATTCCGCGCTAACCGACGAGACCCATTTCGGAGCCGGAAGGAGGCTGCGGGAATGGCAGTGCATCGCGCTAGAGAGGAGAATTTTCGGTCCCTGGTGACCGCGTAATGGGTCAGACTCATCGCCTATCGCGTAAGTAAGATAAATGATCCCCTAATGCCCCCGCCGCGGCCCTGGTGCGCGTAACGTGCAGATGAGCCGATATAAAGCCCGCGACTTCGGCTCGAATTCCACCGCTGGGACGCGATCCGTTTTCGGCGTTAGATCGAAAGGACACGAAAGAGAGCGTGGAACACATTGCGAGATAGACGCGGAGACGGATGGAAACTGAGTCGGATTTGCATTCGGCATTATTATATTTTCTATGCAACTTGGAAGAAAAAGCTACTTGAGCAGAAATTATACGACTTTTTTTTTAAGAAGCTTATATATCCCCTTCCATCTTTCTTCCTCTCTTTCTTCTCTCTTTTAAAAATAAAAATAAATATAAATAACAAAAAGATTCAGCAAAACATAAAAAATTACAGAATATAAGGATGTATTAGACGTACAGTTCCTGCAAAGAAGATTAAATTTGTGTGGAAGTATATTTAATATTTACACTTCAAATAAACTATATACATATGAAAGTTGTGAATAAGACAATATTTTTGTTTAATAACACATTTTTATAGTTTATTTATTTTATTTGTTATTATTCTTATCGTTAAAAATTAAAATTTTTTTAATGATTAAAAGATTTACATTTTTATAGGTACTTCAATAAATATTCAAAATAATTTACGCAAAGTTTCATTGCGATTCACTGATTAATTACAAAGATGTAGAACAAATCAATATTTTGTTTATTTACTGAACAACTAGTTCATGCATCGCAATGTAACTCTATGTAAATAATTTTGAATGCATAATGTACTTGTATTAAAAAATTGAGAATTTTATCATTTATTTTATAATACATTTCCATAAGATTCGAGGGGAAATTGCCACAGAGCAAAACGCTAATTTGTTTTTAATTTTTTTATAAAACATACATTGGCTATACTGACTGTACAAAAGTGTGTGATAAACATGTTCATGCCAAAGTGGATTGGTAAAGATTATACGAAATACGGAAAGATAGGTCGTGAAACATGCTGTTTGTAATATTTGGTATACTAATAGCTAAGGTCTGTATTTCGATGCTTACTATAAAACCGGGCGAATGATGTATGGTTTTAATCAGTTTTCCCTGGAGCTCATATGGATGATATAGATTATAATTTGTAATATTCTTATATGCGTAAAAGTTGCAAGTGAATATTCCTTTTACACTTGGGGATAAGATGACAGTAAGTACAAAACACAATTTTTCCTGCTTGAAACCGTCATTAAAACATTTATGAATTAAAATTTTGGATGCTTTATATAATTCGAAATATTTTAAGTTAATGAAATGCTGTTTAAACGAATAAAAGTATGTCCAACTTACTTCCTAAATTACTTTACATATTTGATTAATTTATGTTTTATCATACTTTTATGTGTTCTTATAGCTTAAACCCTTGATTATAGACTATAAATAAGTAAAATATGCAAGTTTATATTGTATTATATTATTTAATTGTTTGTGACATCTTTTCCCATAGGAGGTGGCATTTTACCCGTATATATAGAGGGAAGATGCCACTTTTGCAGGGTATGACATATCAATTTTTTTTAATAATATGGAACATTAAAAGTTTAATTCATTGATTTGTATGAATAAAGAAAGATTGCTAGAATATAAATAATATTTTTTCGTTCGTTAATTCAATAACATTAAGAAGTTATCTAAGAATAAAGGTTTAAGTGTGGCGTCTTCCCCCCAATGACCTTATATTTTTATTAGAGCACAGATTTAAAAAAATACTACTATTTATTAAAATAACTTATAATTCAGATAATAAACCGTCACCAAATTTGTCGTATTATTTTTAAACGTGATTTAGAATAATCTGTAATTTTTTCATAATTTTATTATCGTTTTGAAAATATAATATGAATAAAATGAATTACAGATATGTATTAAATTATACATATGTATATTAAATTACATACATATATAGTCTTTCTCTAAAGGTATTTGTTATAACAAAAAATATAATCGCGCTTTTTTGGTACTGGCATTAGAAGAATTTCCAAAATATACGACAAATACGCCGTTTGCATATCGATGACCAGTAACAGTTGCAAATAATGTGATACAAACGCAATGATTTGGCCGAATTCCGTGGATGGAATGAACCTCGACGTGCCGGTAAATCGCCTGCAACGCGGATTTCTCGATTGGATCGCACAAAGAGTAGTCATTAATTAAATCACCTTCCATCGGGGCTCAGATAAAGCTCCCTCGATCAGGAATCTGTAATTAACATGCCGTCTACTTCGGCGGGAACCAATTGCGAGATCTGTACAGCGATCTTTCTCGCGTTTAATTCACGAATCCTTGAGGCAACGTACGCATCCGGATTCTACACCAAGGCTACATTCCAAAATGTCCTCTCCGAGGAAAGCTTTACTAGAAAAATATAATACACGTACTCTCTACATTTTTTGGAGTGGAATCTCGTTTTAAAAAGTGAAAATTGAGCTAGTTTTGAAAAAGAGTTGCTCAATTTTCAATCTTTAAGAGTGAGATTTCATTCTTCTCAGTAAGATCCACTCTAAAAGTTTTAGAAAGTAACATATACTATATTATATCAAGTAAAATTTTCCTCGGAGAGGATATTTTGGAATGTCGTCTTAACGGATATCGATATCATCTTGCCTGAAGTAATATCGCCTCGACAGATATAAAATATAAGCCATAGAAAACAATAATATAACCTTAGAAATATTATTACACTTTTTGAGATTATTAGATTTAATAAATTAATATCATTTACAGATATTTAGATGTTCATTATATTTAAATTTTCATCAGTATTATTATTAGCACTTTATTTTGCGAATAATGTTGCTTCGATAACATTAAATTTAATAGTAACATAATAATCTGATTATTTTAGAATATCGATATAATTCGAAAAAATAAGCAATGCATTTGTCCAACGAAACACTGAAGTAATTTACGCTTAAAAGAACATCGCGAAAATGGCGATGATATAAGAATGAAAACTTACATCACCGGAGCGTGAATTGGCAGTGATATCATTGTTGATGACATAGCTGATGCATCGCCTACGCTTGACGTCGTCTTTTCAGAACAGCGAAATGCTACTGAGATGCAATCATGCATTTTTTCCCAAGAAACTTCCTTCTATAAAGTATCTCTCGCTATATGTTTGATTATACAATCGAGTCACGTGTAGTTCTATTGATACTTTAACGATTGAGTCTGCAGCTTCTATATACTCATTCTATGAATATAAAGGAAATTCGTAAGTTCTGTACGAGAAATGTTAAAAGCGCGAAATTGCTAGATCTAAGATAAAAATTCTGCAGAGATACATCAAAGCAACTTATCATTTATTATAGTTTGCAACTTTTGAACAGTAAATATTTTAACAATTAAAGCTGAAATTGAAATTCTATTAAAGTTCGCATGAGGTTGAACGAAGAATGAAGTTTGATTTGTTATCTATTACTACTCTTGCAACGTTTGATTCGCGGAAAGACCGCCGTTCATCTTCAATCGTCTGTAATCTGGAAACTCTTGATGCGCTCGCATTTTTCTGGAAAACAAAAACAGATAAGAGATAACTGGTAGAGTAAAATGGAATAAATACTTATTGCACTGATGGAAAACAATCCTCTGAAAATATTTCGTAGAAATACGAGATAAGAAGAGAAAGGAAAATTGCTAACGATTCGTAAATAAACGTACCTCTAATAACATATCTCCTATATAAGTTATTAGATTAGCCAATAATTCCGTGCGGTTTTTGCCGATAGATGGTTTTAGGTACTCTCAGGTCTTCTTACATCACGAAAAGCTTTCAGTTGTTTTCAGTTTAAATTTTGGAAGTGCATAATCATTGATATGCATTTTCAAAGTGATATTTCTAAGTGTATTAAAAAAACTGTGAAAATGGGTTGTATTTTGTACGCTTGACGTTACTTAGGTAAGTAGGTAATAAAAATGAGAATTTTTAACGTATCATACTTTTTTTTTATCTCAAAAGAGGCAAAAATGTAACACAAATCTGTAAAAAGATATGTGCGGTGTGTAACGAGAATGCCACGAAAGAACACGTGTGGCAAAAATAGTTTGCGAGATTTCGTTCCAGAGATTTTTCTATCCAAGACATACCACGCTCAGTACGTCTTGGACAGAAAAAAACAGAAAGTTAAATGAGGAATTATGAAGCTGTCAGAAAGACAATAGTGGATCGCTACAATACATTCAACTACAATTGTACATTCTATTTAAAGAAAACATCTTTCATTATAGGTAAAAAACTGAAATTATTACCCAACTCATAACATCATAAGTAATTAAGTAATCATTAACCTTCTTAATATATTTAATTTATATTTCTCTCTCTCTCTCTCTCTCTCTCTCTCTCTTTCTTCTCTATTTTAATATTTAACTCTATCGGTTCGATCGTGATATCAAAAGCTTCGCCAGAATTTAACGAACAAGTATTGAAACCTTTTAATAAGATACCGCGATCTGTATTAAATAAAATCAAGATTTTTGTTCACAATTAACCTTTATCCTACCAGTCACAATTTGGTGCCTCATCCATACAAATATGGGCACTAGAATCCGTCCATTTTTTTCACCTATTCAGAATGATTAAAATAATCTCTAAAAATTCACCAACATACTTTCAACTTTCTAGAATAAATATTGGCACTTCATTTTGGAAAATAATAAAACGTAGTATAATTTATAATTACCGAAAGACTCAAAGAAACTTGCACGAACAGGAATCGCTCAGTCACTAGTGAAGCCATGTTAGTAGAATAAGGGTTAAAGGCTTCTATCAGATCAGCCAACTGTCAAGGCAGACGAAGATCAAGATTCGCATGTACGCAAAGATGTGCTTTACATATCGGCTCGTAAAGAGACAGGTAAGAGCCCGTAAATACGACGTCCAACTTTTGCAGTTATAAATCTGATCTAAAACGTACGTTTGCGGAACGAAGAATGGTATAGGATCATGATGGTGGCTTAGAAGGGTACGGGGAATCCGGAATCCGATGTCGCATTCTCATGGGTGATTGGTGCCGTCGGTAAGGCGTCTTATTAGAAAGTTTAAATGGTAAATAAAACTTTAAATTAAGGCAGCTTCCCAGCGTCGCCGCGCCGCGCCGGCGAGTTCCGTCGATGAAAGAAATCGCATAATGTGAGAGATCGATTTCTCTTGGAAGAACGTCAAAGATCGCCGTAACTGAAATCGCCGAATAGAGAATTGACCTGTGAATACTGGTGTTCTGGATATCACGCTCGGAAAAATTTTTCCTTCTACGATTTTCTTCTACAACTTCCTTTGTACAACTTCCTTCTACAACTGATTATCAGAGACATACTTTTACAAGCAAATTTTATTCTTTATTTGTTCAGAAGGAGAACGAAGAAGGTATTAGGATCTTATTTCTTCAGACGCTTGTAAAGAAAAAAGGAGGGAAACCATGGCATTGTTTTCCAGCATAAATTAAGGTATGTATAAACAAATTTAATTAAGAATCTTAAAAAGAGGTCGATTTCTGCCCCAAAAGATGTCAGTAAAAAGAAAAGCATTTTTCGTAAATTTTTCTATCCCTCCTGAATACAATAATAAAAAATTTATTTAATATTAAGGATGTTGTATACATATTTTCAAAATGATAACAAAATTATGAAAAAATTGCAGATTATTCTAAATCACGTATAAAAATAATAAGACAAATTTGGTGACGGTTTACTATCTGAATTATAAGTTATTTTAATAAATAGCAGTATTTTTTTAATCTATGCTCTAATAATATAAAAATATATGGAAATGTATTATAAAATAAATAATAAAAATTTCAATTTTTAAATATAAGTATATTGTATATTCAAGAATATTTATGTAGAGTTACATTGCTATGCATGAACTAGTTGTTCAGTAAATAAACAAAATATTTATTTGTTCTGTATCTTTGTAAGAGTAATCAGTGAATCGCAATGAAACTTTGCATAAATTATTTTGAATATTTAAAGTACCTATAAAAGAAAAATGTAAATCTCTTAATCATTTTTTAAATTTTAATTTTTAATAATAAAAATAATAACAAATAAAATAAATAAACTACTAAAATGTGTTATTAAACAAAAATATAGTCTTATTCACACAACTTTCATATGTATATATATTTGAAGTGTAAATGTTACACATACTTACAAATTTAATTATAATACATCCTTAAAAAATTATGTTTAAATCAAACAAATGAAATTCAAGTCGAAGAAATTTTTTTTAACCGTATATAACAAAGAAATATTTCTGGAATCGAAGAAACCTTTTTCTCTAGACGCAAAACGTAAGGGTCAAGGCGAGGGGGTAACTATTAGCTGAAATATTGTCCCACAGATTATATGACATCATATAATTTCATCTGATTACAAATAATTTTTTTCAAAACAACGAGAGGATAAAGAGCACATAAAAATCAAATATAATAAAGTATATTAAAACATGAAAAATCAAAAGAAAATATGAATAATATAATATAATTTTTTTCATTACGTATGAAGTCATTTGGTAAAATATATACTGAGAAAAAAATACTATTGATTCAATTAAAATCTATATTACGGGCTATCACTAACATAAGTAATTAATTTATGTATGTATTTTATTGACATAAAAGCTTGATTATTGAAGTAATAATTTATGCTTTTATGCCAATAAAATACATATACATGAATTAATCATGTTAGTGATAGTCCGTAATATAGACTTTAATTGAATCAACAGCATTTTTTTCTCAGTGTACAAATTTATTTAATATTACACAATGATTTATCGTGGTTGCATGTGTAATTATCGAATTATACATGGAGATTTCATATGAATTTTATAACGATTTCGAGGACTCTGTCCCACGATTACGCATCAAGTGGTTACCTCCTCGGGTCAAGGATACTACTAGTCCCTTATTATCGCGGTCAAGGTCGGAGCAAGCAGTCCGAGAACGGAGCGCGAATTATCTCGCACGTCGGCCGTAACCGCAAGCTCGCGTCCACGTGCCACATGGAGGGTCCGCCACGCGTTCCTCGCCTGGAAATTACCGCCAATTATTCGATTCACCTCGCTCGGACAGGAAGTTACAGCGATTTCGGCTGACGACACGTCGAGCATCGAATTTTCCGCCTCGTTAGCGCGCCTAGTCTTACCATCGTCGTCGTCGTCGTCATCGTCGTCAAAGTAACGACCGATACGCGGAAAGCACAAGTCGCGTCGCGCAACGCGGAAAAAGCGCCTAACGCGAACTAGCTCGCCAGCGGGAATTAATGGGCCAAAGAAGCGACCGCTAATCCGTGCGATCAAGCAGACCGCGAATTTTTGCGGCCGGATAATCGCGCTCAGGCAAAAAGACGACGCGCGCGAGCGCGTTTGTTCTTGAGTAACGGGCAATGGTGCTCCTCTCTAGACAGGGAAAAGAAAGTAGTAAATTTCCGGAAAAAAGTATTAGGGATTAAGACCGAGTTTGCGTAACAACGCCTGTATTATATTTTTTAACTTAATTTTCTACACGACACAAATAAAATTATATCTAGTAATTCTAAATCTTGGAAAAATATTTTATGTTAGTTTTAATCAGCGAAAGAAAAATTTCGATATTATTTCTTTAAAAATCATATTCAACTCTCTTTGCTGACCTTCTCTGTGATTAAGTTTTCAAAATCAAACTCTCTCTCTCTCTTTCTTAAAAGTAATTTATATTTTTTATCTAAAAAGTCTTTATCTCTTTCTTGTCGTTTGTTAAGTGACACGAAAAATTAATTACAAGTCTAAATGCCTGACACTCGGGGCCGCAAATTTCTACGGTAATATGGTTGCCCACATAAAGTCGTATAAAATCCATGTGCTGTTCGTAGAGTGAGTTAACAACATGTTGACTATGTGTCCCTTGTGTAGTCTACAGGGATAACCGAGTAATGTTGGGCAGGTTGACCAGGGCTTTTGGAACCAGTTATGCGAGCAAACGGGGTTTGAATACGTTGCTTGTCCCAAGTAACATTACCTGTTGATTTATTATAGCCTCACATCAAGAAAATTGAATCTTTCAGTAGAAATGCGCACTCTAATCGTAAAAAGATCTCTCTTATCTCAACTAAAACTAATTAAATTATAACCTTAATCATCTTTATAAACCGTACATTTTGCATTTATATTAATTCATGAATAATTAAATGACTGATAATGAGTCCGAAACATTCTTTATATTGATATATAAAACTTTCTAATATTTAAAAAATATTCATGCAAATACTTTTAATTACATTCACTGATTTTTTTAAAAATTCAATTAGAAATGTAATTTTGTTCTGCATTTTAATATCATTCCGGATAAAAGCACATATTCGTACAAAAGAAAGACAGCTTGGCGGGCAAAATTGACGATTGTCCCCGATTAAAACAAATATCAAGTTGATTGAACAATTACGCATTTATGCAACAGTAAGTTTTACCGATGCAGCTGCATTAATAATCACAATCATTGAATCGACTAAATATTTACTATGTTAAACGTGTAATTTGTTTGATTAACTGAATATTTACTTTCGAACGAGGTTTGTTAATTGAAACGTCAATTTTATCCCTGCCACGCGATCGTTCTTCTGAGAAAAGCGAAACTAACATTTGGCACTTTCATATCAGAATTTCGAAATTAAACAAATATTCTGATAGCAGTTTGTTAAAATCCACAGAAAGTTTTATTCAACTTTATTATTATATTTTAGAAAAGTAGAGCACGGGGAAAAATGATTTTGCTATGAACACAAAGGGATATTGCAAAATTTAATTGCCAAATATGTTTGCTGTCTATAGCAAACAAGTTTGACAAATATTTTGCATTTGTTGCAAATAATTTTTGTAGCGAGTACAAAAAAGAATAAATATTTGTTACACCTGCAAATAATTGACGATGGAATTTGCCGTTATACTATAGGATTAGTGTTCACAATAATTTTTTTCTCTCCGTAAGAAAACCTGATTTTTTTACTTCTCTATCCTTTAATTAAAATTTCAAAAAAAAAAACTTCCGAGAAGAATCATGTAATTATATGAAATTATGCTATATTTAATAACAATGATAATAAATTAATATTTTTTAGTTGTGTGAAGATCAATGGAAGAAAGAATCATCTTCAAGATGTTTATGCCATCCTTCCTAATGTCATATACATATTTGGCGGGTATTATCGATGCGTCTGAGGTGCAATTTGAATTGCAAATCTGACTTTAACCCAACTACGTCTTCGCACACATTTATAATATCGCAATATCGCGAATTTCTTGTGTTGCTTAAAACGTAAATCTATATTTGCACGTTATTACCATACATTGGAACGTGCGCGATTAAAATATACCAAGTATACGATTAACGGTAATATTTTAATATTGCTATAAAATCCAACCGGTCTGTCCGCAAAATCGCGATAGGTTTTCGTCAAAGAAACGCATTGTCATTCGTACGCGCCCACGTTTGATATTACGATCACATTCCCTGTAATAATAAAAGATATCTAATAATATGAGCAAGCATGTCGTAATAAATTTCTACTACAACACTGTACAATTAATGCCGTCACATTTTAAGCTTGCTTTTATTTTCACTGAGAGAGAGAGGTCCGTAAAAGATTGTTAATGTCAGATCCAAGAGTTATCATTCGTCTCTGCTCTAGAGCGTTGAAATTTAAGTCCACTCGAGTTACATATTAGATTCAAATTGTGTTATCAACGAGCGATACGCAAAAATGCTAAATCTGTTGTTCGCGACGATGGCAACGCGCAATGGAAACTGACTCGCTGGAGATAAAACGACTGAAAGCGAGCAACTATTGCTTGTAAATTCAGACTTGGATTTTTACCGTTGTAGATCCCAGCTATTTTTATCTTAAGATACGAAACACGATAAAATAAATCTTCAATTATACATAGAGATACTGGTATAACGAAAATAAATCACGATAAAATAAATCTCGGATCATACATAAAGGTCCATTATACTGCAGGATGGAAATTGAATTATTGCTTATTTAATATTATTTGCATTTCATTTATTTCGTTTATTTATTTCATTTTGTACGATTTAATTCAAAATTCCCACCTATTGATTAATTTAATTCTACTTCAGCGAAAATTCTCTGCTTTTCTTTCCAACATAAATCTCAAAAAACATCTGTGACTTAACTGATTTATGCCCATTTTCACTAATCAATGTAGGTTAACTTTAATCTCGGTTCAACTTATTTTCATCCTTTTCTAGTTCTAAGAGTTAGACAAAGATAAAGGCTAAGCTGAGCCAAGATTAAAGTTAATCTACATTGATAGAAATCCAGTGAAAACGACTCAGTAAAAGTGACATCAAAACTGTCGTTTGTCGTCATAGCGTCAAAGAAATAGTTCAATATGACGAAAAATTGACACCATGTAGAATGATGTCTTAAGTGAGGAAATATAGAAGAAGGTGAAAATCATTGTTTATAGATAACTCTAGTATTATGCGAGAAATTCAATCAATATCATCTTAACGGCATTTTGACGTTTGGACGTCATTGGACGTCACTATAATAATAAATAACAGCTTAATTTTTTGCTGGATAATTGTTAATACGACATCTAACAAATATCAAAATGGCAGTCAAGATCACCGTCATGGTATGGGACGTTTTGCAGTTATATAGTCGTCATTTTGCTATCATTTTGATTCTTTTTGACGTCACATTGACATCACCTTGATTAATGCCCAATTTCTTCACTTCCAGATAAGTTGCGGATAATCTTATCCAGGAGATATCTCCATTGTATTCTAGGAAATATTTCTTGGATAAAGTTATCTAGAGGTGAAGAAATTGGGCGTAAGTAGGTTTCATTCACTGGGAACGAGCTTTAGAAATGCGGCCCTGTATAAAGAGAATCTCGAGATGTATCAGACAGCAGACTATCGAATCTCGACGATGCTCCTCTGTCGAGCGATAAATCGAGACTTGCGCGACACGGTGAAAAAGGCCACGACTGTCACGAGTGAGAAAAGTTACACACGGCCTCGAGCGAGCAAAGGAGCAATCAAGGATTACTAAAGATTACAGGACGACGGCGATATTGAGGAAAGAAGGAACTGTGCACAAAGTACACGCGTCTTTCAAAGCCAATCGGCAGATGTAAATTGAAGCAACACGTCGTGCATACGGTATGTCCGTTCTCCGTTGTTTTCCCCTATAATCTTCTGGTTTTTACCGTGCAATTTTTATCCGTTCATGTTATCAAGAAGAACGAGTTAATCGTGTAATCAATTACCTGATAATAGATAAGAGTCACTCAATTAAGTTATGATTATGACAGTGATATACTTCTTGCCTACTGGTTTTCTAGGTAATTCTAATCGTTACGTTGCATTCGCAGTTAAATGATCAAAACAAAATTTTAGCTTATATTTATTTAATTGTTTTTAATTAATTTAATTGCTCTTACGTTTTTTTATATTAAATGACGCGATTACTGATCAAAATTAAAATATTTTTTATTATATTTCTTAACATTTGTGTGTGGCTGCTGATTTTATAACAGAAATTAATTAATTCTTCCTTTCACAAGAATAATTTTAAATTAGAATTTATTAATTATCTATATGGCATATGCAAGCGAAAGGATTTAAATTTGTTTGTAATCCATGCATTAAAAAACTATAATTACACTACAAATTAAATTACAACTTATAATTAAACTTAATTATTATTAATAATAAAACTTATAATTAAACTATTAAATTAAAAAGGAAACTTTTCAGATTTTTTCTCTCTTCTGAAAAATTAATTCGTAACGATAGCCACTTAAATATAAATATGAAATTTTTTAAGGTCGATATTGCCAAAAATATTTATTTACACAAAAAATGTTCGCAAAGGGAAATCGTCGGACATACCGCGGAAGCAACACGTCACTCCAATCGGATTCTTCATTGTGTTTGCGGAAACTCGCTTGAATATTAACCAATCGGGCAAGGGATCCGAGAACAATCCTGTGTTTCCATTTCCTGCGTTGAATCCCGATCAGCCTATACTACTATTACGTAGTCACTCAGGAACAAATTAATCCTTTTGCAATTAACGGATACGTTTCTTTATATATTATATATTATATTAATTGAGTGATAAATCTGTTTTTATATACTGAACTTTTGTCCCGAATTAACACCATATAAGTAAAGGAATAATTTTACTATGATACAATTTTTTTATTTGAAACCAAAATTTTTTCGCGGACGCTTAATTTTGATGTGTTTTAATAGACTATCATTGCGGCAGATTTTATTAGTGAGATATGTTTCGTTCCTTGTATGCTTTTTGTCAAGAAAAAATTTTTCTTATCTCACTGGTCTTTCCGTTTGCACCATACGTCTGACTTCTGTTTTCTTTCTTATCTTATCGGATTATAAACGGGAGTATTGTTACTCGCAGGAAAACACCACACGCATTCTTAGGAATGTGTTCAGGTATTTTACTTCTTTTCGTAATAAAATTATCAGTTTTTCGAAAATAATTCAAAAATAATTTTTACGCGATTTTTAAATCTTAGTTTTACTTTTTGTAGATCCTTAAATTCTTTTGTTCCGCGCAAATTAAAATCCTTAGAACACAAAAGATAGAGGTAAGCATAATAATCTCAAGAAAAGCTTTTCGAAGAAAATTAATAAAATAATAATTTCTTCTTTGGAAAGAGCTCTTCCTTCGAAAGAGATAAAATAACGCGAAAAGCTGAACTTTCCCAATAAAAAAAAAGACGTGAAAAAAATTTCGCAACACCTGTAAGGTACTATATATGAAGGTCACACGCGTAAATGAACTTCCCAGGTTTCCGGGAGATAAAAATCGTCACGACCGTGAAGTAACTCATGTTCCGTGAGACCCGCCGACAGGTAATCCTGGAAATAAGAATTATTCAACGTTTGGACAGAAGTCCGCATTCAGCCACAAATGAGTCTAAGAAGCTTGCTAAATAACTAAGTTCTTTATTATTCTTTGGAGAAGATAATAAAGATGTGAAAGATATATAAAGTAACGGAATCTCCAAGCGCGCGTGCCATTTTTTTTTGTTACGTCTTCTTTCTTTCCTCCATGTTTGATGTTTCCCTCGTTCTTCTCAGTGATACGTATATACGATCCCCAGGTTTTCTCCCAGGTTGCTTCCTAGCAGAAAGTATTAATGCGTGGGTCTATGGAACTCTTAGCAGTAAAAGTAGTCATCCGGAAAGCGAAAGGTTTCGGAATTAATTCCCTGTCTACAACACAACACAAAGTTCGGTAATAGGGATTACTCTTCCCTTGCCGAAATGTAAAAGGCCTAAAGAAGAACGTTGATCAAACGATGCAAAATTAATCTTTCTAATTGAATTTGGCTTTTCGTTCGATTAACAGTTTGTGAATATCCGCAAAAGATATCTATTGCATTTCCCTTGAGAGAAAGATCTTTATTAAAACCTAATTTTTGAAATCTTGATGTAACATGATATATTTCTTTGTCGAAAAATTGACATACAATTTCTTTTTAATAGAAATATTTTATAGAGAGAGAAAGAGAGAGAAAACGCAAAAATAATTCTTGAATTTCGGTTTAAAAAAACGGAAAGGACAATTTTACTGATATATCAAAAAATTTAACTTATAGATATAAATCTGAAAATAACATTGAATCATCAAAATAATTAAAAATCAAAATAATTAAAAATTTCAAGCATGATCAATGTTACAAAAAGTTTTAGCATTCTAATAGTAATCAGTTTGAGCGTCTTACATAATTATTTTAACAATTCAAACAAAATTATTTTCAGATCTGCATTTAGCTAAATTTTTAAATACTTCAGCAAAACCGTCCATTCTTTCCATGAAGGATTATAAATTATGAAAATACTAAATCTTCTTCTTTAATTGATTTCAGATGAGCTTAACAAAATTTTGAGTCGAAATATAGTTACCGATATTAACTTTCGATAATCTGTGTGCGTGCGTGTTGAAAAATTTCGTTTCCAAAGAAGCCAGTTTTCAACAGAAAATTCGCAATGCGCTCGTGTTTACTGTCGAACACCTCGTTCACGTAATTGAAATTCGCAAAAAATGTAGCTCTACAGCTATTGCAACGACGATATGCACGTTTCCCCGATAAGAGTATACGCGCCGTTCGCGTCTCCTTCGCGAAAGACTGCCGCGACCAGACACGTTTCGCTAGTTGATTTTTATCGGTTCCCCGCACTTCGCAAACTGGATCGACCGTGTTAATCGACCGTCCTAGACGTGATGTAACGTAGTACACTTTCTCCGCAATCCGATGCAGTGGTTTCGGTGACGCCCATCTGACATAGTTTACACGTCCAACAATCATGCTACATTTATTTACAGCTGATAATTGTCCCAATGATGTAAAACCGAAAATTATCCGCAGAGAGAAAAAATATAGATACAATAGTTTAAACATATTGAAAATCGAAGTTTCCGATATAAGGAAAAGTATATATAGTTATATAAAATATAACAAAAACATGTTGTATGTATGAAATGTATTTATTACGTTTATATAACGTTAAATTATGCACATCAGATTACGCATTTATAATATTTCACATTAATTTAATTTTACGTATATTATATTTATATTTATATGTGTGCAACATATCAAAAAGGGTTTAATAATAGAACACATTTTGATGAACAAATAATTTAATTCTTTTTAATCATTAATTTTACATATCTTACTTTTGAATATACAAATACAAAATCATATATATTTTATTCTTGATGGTATTAAGTGAATTTTAACATGATATTCCGGAATTTTTATCGAGAAGACATTTCAAATGTTACATTATACTAGATAATTAAATCAATTAATTATCTGATTTTTTGATCACGTAGATATTAGTTAACAAGAATAATTATCTCTCGTTAAATTCATATTAAAAAGGAAATCCTAATAAGCATATAATGTGTCTATCTCAGTAGATATTTTTCAGCCATATCATATAATGTGAATATTAATAATCTATTCGTCGAATTGACATTTCGTTTATTTAGCAATATAGTATATGAAAATGTAAATAATTAAAAAGTTTCATTATCTACTAAAAATTCTTATCGTGATTATTAAATTGATATTTAATTTAATACTTCTATTTCTAGTTAAATTAAAGAGTTCATGGATTACAAATCTATGATTATAAAGAGATTAAATCGACTGAATTATAATTTGTTTGTATTTCTGAGATTTAATTTTCGGAAAGCCCTTTGCCTTTAATTGTAAATAATTTGAAATCTATATAGTTGTCAAGAAAAAATTTATTCCAAATTGACTGAAGAATCCGTAGACGCAAGACACTTTATATTTTGCAATCACAGCGAAAATAGTTTCTGCGATGAGTACACAAATAAAAAAAAAGAACCGATATCGCGAGTCAAAAGAAATGCTTCGCTGCAAAATTGAACGTTACGTGCGCATGCATTCTTCTTATTGCACGGCCGTGATATTTATAGAGTGAGATAAATATAATACTTTGCGTTGCAGAAAGGAAACTACTCGGTCGATGATTGTCACGTGGCTTTCTTATATCACTTGCAATTGCCAAGATAAAGTATAAGATAAGAATTAATTCGCACCTACAAGTTTGCGATCTGACCCAGCATTATCGTCGCACAAACAAAACAGATTCTCGAATGTGTGTTACTTGTAACGATTGTGTTTGCAAACTTGTAAAGCGAGTACAAACACAGTACTGTAAAAAGTTCAACTGTCATTTTAGGACACGATGAAAGTTTGTATATCGTTTTTTGAACGTGTGGAAATTATAAAATTCGAATCTCTTTCGAATCCAACGTATGATTCAATATTATAATTTGTTTTTATAGAAATTACTGTAGGCGCTGTAATTACTGGCATTCAAGAGATCCAAACGGAATATTTAAAAAAATCTAGTAATAACTACCAAATATTGAATGAAATAATTTTAATAAAATATTTAATTAATATGAAAATAATTAACAAAAAATAATTTTACTTTTCTATATTTAGTAAATATTACCAAACATAATAATATAGCTAATCGTGTAGTAATATTTATATAATAAAAAAGTAAAATTATGTTTTGATGAGATATTAACCAAATATTTAATTGAGATTATTTCACTCAATATAGAGTAGCTATCATCAGACTTTTTTTCAAATAAGTTTGATAATAATCTTATATGAAATAATCGTATATCTAATCTGTAATTTAATAATTATAAATTAATTACTAAATTAATAACCCTAATATATATATATATACATATATATATAATATTATTAATAGTAAAGTATTATTTAAATCTTTATTAATGATATTGATTTTGCGAGTAAATATTTTAATGGAATTGCATATTAATTGACACCACATCGCGTGTATACACTACTTAATCATATTACCGAAAATTAACATCGAATAAATGATTAATTATTTTATTCTATTGATTAATGTATTAGTATTAGCTTCGATTTGCATATTTTCTTAAGGCTTGCGTTAATATCTCACTTATAGGATTGCACTTTTTCACACACACACACACACACACACACACACATTTTAATTATTTTAAAATTAATCTTTTCCTTAATAAGAATTTCTTTAGAGATAGCTGAAATCCATCTTTTCTCACAGCTTTCCAACTCGCTGATTTAAATACCCTTCTAGACATAACTAGTTTTACAATCAAATTTCATTAAAATGAATTTAGTCGAAATTGCATAGAGAATAAAGGTGTATCTTTATTTTAAAGAGTAAATACAATTCTTTACTTAACTTTGCTGGTCTGTTTGAGGCTCTTTAACCCAAAATGTAATTTATCTTTTTATAATTCAATATTTTGTTTAAAAATTTTCTATAGTATTTTACGACTTCGCTTGTTAATATAAGATCTTCTGTAAAAATTTTTTAATTTTAATTTTTTAGAATTTTTAATCATATTGACTATTTAAGCAGACTGGCAAGATTAAATTACAGCTACCTCAACATTTTCTGAAAAAAAAATTTAGCTTCAAATGCGAAGATAAATACATATTGCTATTTCCATTTATTTTTGATCCATTTATTTTTCCATTTATTTTCGATATTAATATCTATATAAAGTTTCCAAATTCTGCTTCGAAATAACTTTTATTTTAAATAAAAAAAAATATTCACATATCAAGCCTTAAACATAATGAAAAGCACAGACAATAGGAACAGAAATAACAGATTTCAACTCATCAGAAACCTATCAAAAATGTATATTCTATAGCATACACATTGGAGTTTCTGATGGATACATTAAAAATCTCTTATTCTATGTTTCTATATTCTATCTATATTTTTATTGTGTTTAAGGTTTTAAGCTGCCTATACATCTTTTTATATTATTTAATTAATTAAATCTCTATTTATATACTCTCTAAATCTCATAGAGTGAAATCTCCTCGGAGACTGAAAATTGAACCAGTTTTGAAAAAAGAGTGAAAATACTACCACTCTTGTTCAAGAGTGGCAGATTTTCACTCCTTTCAGAGTGAGATTTACTTTTATGAAATGAGATTCACTCCAAAAGAGTGAAATCTCCAATCCATTTTTTAGAGTGTAATACCAAGGTAATTGGAACCTCACTCCAACAAAGGGATTGAGATTTCACTCCGAAGGAGTGAACCTCATTCCAAAAGAATAAATCTCACTTTAAAAAGAGTGAAAATCTGCCACTCTTGTTCAAGAGTGGCAGATTTTAACTCTTTTTTCAAGCTAGCTCAATTTTCAGTCTTTTCAAGTGAGATTTCATTCCATGAGATTTGAGAGAGTATATATATATACAGGATGCTTTCAAATTCGTGCTCGCAAAGTACAAGACGTGATGCTTTATGCTAAAATAACTTTTTCCTTTAATGAAATTACGTCCGATAAATAATTTTTGCGCTTATTTGTTGACTTCAACCTGCTCTCCTGCAAAAACTACTTATTGGATGCAATTTTGCTAAAGGAAAAAGTTGTTTTTTGTGCTAAAACGAACAACTTTTTTCTGTAGTAAAATTACTACATTCGATAAATAATTTTTGCGTTTACCTCGTACAACTTCAACCTACTTTCCTACAAAAAACTACTTGTCAGACGCAATTTTGCAAAAGGAAAAAATTGTTTCTTTTAACTTAAAGTATGACGTCTTGTACTTCGCGGGCGCGAATTTGAAAACACCCTGTATACATAATTATATATGTATATATCTGCTCTGAAACGCGAACTTTGTATACCTTAGCTCTCTATTTTTCTCTTCCTTTTATCACATTATTCTTTTTAAAATTTTATATATAAAAGATCATCCATTTTTCTAAAATCATCCCTTAATTCAGAACAAATACCCCCCGTGTTATTTTACTCCCGTTCTCGTATGTCGAGAGAATCGCGTATCTCGCGCTAATCGACGCGAATGATCGGCGGCCGTTTATTTAACAAAATCCTCCATTCACGAGCCGGTAATCCGACGCGACGCGACACGGCATGTTGGATCCGGCCGATCCGGCACACCGGCCCGACCGGCCGAATCGGCGAACGTACGTCGTGCCGCGGTGCCGGCCGGGGCCGGGACATGTGACGCTGTGACCCCGCGGGATCTAACGAGCACGCGCATTGCGACGTACGTGCGTACGTCACGCTCCCGTCGCTCCGCGCCGCGCTCTGGCACGTGGCCCGTGCGGCGTGCGGCGTGCCGTGCAGCCCGCGATCGCTCAGTATCATTCGCGCGACCGATAAGTGACTCAAGCGATTCGCTCACGCGTGTTTCCGCAGAGATCGCAAAGAGACAAGGCGAAGGCCGAGAGGAACGAAGGAAAGAGCCGGACGGTGTAGGTAGAGACAGATCGGTGAGTCCATAGATCCGCGACGACTCTTTCGAGATCCTCGAATTTACGGGAGAAAGAAAAAGAACCGTCGCTAAAATATTAATTTGTCCCTATTCATGTACGGAACTCGATTCATGCGCGCCTCGCTCGCGGGATGACCACGTGCGCTCGGAATGCGCTTTACGCTCGCGCGATTGTGGCTAACGGTATTCCACGATGGCGAGAAACGCAGCTCGCTTGGCCAATTACGCGTATAGAGACAGCGCCGGAGGAGAGGCACGCGTAATCAGAGATAGATCGAACAGCCCCGATATCTCTCCGTCTCTTGCTACTTCCAAACGCAGAAAAAGACAAACCAAAAGGCGAAGCCGATCGCTAATCGCGATAATCAAGGTAATCTGGTAGGCTACGTCGTTGGCTTTCGAAAGCGGGAAGGTAAACAGATTTGTTGTTATTTCTAATCTCCATATCGAATAACGTTTTATTGCGTCGCGATGCTAGCGATATTTATAATTCGATAATTTCTTATTTAAATTCTAAAAGGAAAAGAGAGAGAGAGAGAGATATCGAGATAACTCTTTTTATGACTGCGTTACCTGCCACTAAAAGAAAGGCTCGCAATCTTTAATAGGCAACATATGGTCGATAATATCTGATCGGCAGACTTTCTGAGCGATCCAAGCGTATAATCGACGAGATTTTTTTATCGTCCGCATAAAATGCATCTTGAGTGATTAGATATCCCACGGTTGGATCATCGATCGTCCTATTCAATCGTAAGAAAAAAAAGAAATGCACAAACAAGTGCTCTGTGTATTAAATTTCAATCGTTCGATAAATTGTGCGCACGATCTTGGTAATTGTTCCAAGTAAATTTTCGTTATAAGGACTTGTGATTTATTTACGTCAATTTAACCTCTGAGTTTTTGCCGTGGATCAGCAATGGTGAAATTGTATATCGGAAGGTCTGACAGGATAAACATAATAACATTCGACTTCGTTCGGCTTTGTCTTCTCGACCTTCGTGTTCGTTCGACGACTTTGTAAACTGATATTCGGGCAAATTCTTTTATGAATACAGGAATAGATTTTACAAATGAAAATTTTATCAAAATGAAATTAAATAAGAGTCTACAATTTATTTGCGTTTTTTAAACTTAGTTCGTGAGAATTTCAGGTTATTAGCACCTTTATCATTTCTTTGTCAAAAGATTATATCTTGTAACTTATATCAAAATTTTAAAATATAAATTCGTATTTATGGATAATAAGAATAGAGAGACTTTGCATTTCTATGAAATTGTCACTATCAGTTTAGAAAAAGATTATTACACTGAGAAAAAAATATCTTAAATTTCAATAAATATTTATTTGAATAGTACCAACTAAATATCTATTAAATATAAAAATATCTTTATCTGATACAAAAAACATCAATTTGATTTAACAATCACTTCTTTTTATTAAGTAGATATTTATTTATTGTAAGTAAATGTTTAGTTGATAGTATTTAAATAAATATTTATTTAAATTTAGGCTATTTTTTTCTCAGTGTAACTTTATAATTTCTTTGACAAAAGATTATATCTTGTAACTTATCAAGATTTTTAAATACAAATTCTATTTATGGATTATAGATTGTAATAAGAATAGAGAGAGAGAGAGAGAGAGAGAGAGAGAGAGAGAGAGATTTCGCATCCACTAAATTGTCACTATCAGTTTAGAAAAAATAAAGTAACTTATAAATCATATCGTTCCTTCTAAAGAGATATTTATACAAAATTTATTCGCATTACTTGAAATTTTCAAAATTTTTGTACTAGGACGTTAAAAAGAGAAAAAGCGAAAATGATGCAAAAAGTACACAAACAAGCCTACGATTCGATTCTTTCTACGGAGCAGAAATGTTAAAAATTTTACACTATTAAATTCTTAATATCAAATTATATCCAATTTTGGTTATTTTTAATCACTTTTATAGGTCGTCAGTAATTCCAATATATCATTAATTTGGCTAAAAAAATAAAGTTGAACAATTTACTCAAAAAAATATATTAAATAAAATTTAACTCAAATTCATTTATTATTTACTAAATACGTACGTTAAATGTGGACGATGTTTACTTTGAAATTAACCACAGAAATGGATTTATCTACATTTTAAAAACAAAATGTTATTTAATATCTAATATCCTTTGATATTTAATAGTGTAAAATATGTTGAAGAGAGAAAAGTGAAATTGCCGAGTGTAAAAAGTGCAAGCAACGCGGACAACCTATATAATGCGGGGTGTACAATAGAAGTCGTTGCGATCGTAGAAAATTAACCAATCACAATTGAATATGAAAAGAATAATCGACTGTGATTGATCAATTTTCTACGACTTAAGACCCTACGATCGCTACTAGGCTGCGTTCAGCAGAACACAACAGTTTTGCAACCGTTTTACGATTCTCTGCTGAGATTGGACCATTCCCCCCGATCTAAAAGCATAATCCAATCAGCGCGAAGAAAACTTCCAACAGTTACAAAATAAACGTTCTGCTGAACCCAGCCATAGACTCCGCATAAGAAAATGTGATTCCGACTCACACACGCTGTTCGTTATTTGTTTAAATAACTGAAACGTCCTCGTAAATCGGCTCCTGTCCTCTCGTGTTAAAATATCCGATGCACGACGCATTTCCATTGCATTCTTGTTATCAGTTCGCTGCAAGAGAACGGCGGAGCTGCGTGCGTGAGCGCGCGCTATCTTTTGTCAGCGTCGCAGGAGACAGATGCCCACGTGGTCGTGAGAGGCAATCGTCGATTGTCATTCGCATCGCGACTACGTGAAAAACCGTCCCGTCCGTCCCGTCTCGTCTCTTCTCTTCTCTTGGCTGTTCTTCACCACACAACGCGCTCTCGCTTTCGTCTTTCCGCACACTGCACAATCCGCGTCTGCCACGTCGTGGAATCAACGTCCGTAGTCTTTAATCGTACGCCTCTCGCGTGTCGTGTTCCGCATCGTCGGTGTATGCACCCATATATCGCAGTGCCGGGATTTATCTGAACCTGAACGAAGAAGAAGAGGCGGCGAGCGTTACGTAAATCTGGGTAGGAAAATATCTCTCACTACTTTTTTTTTTACACCGCTTCTGTAATGCATCACAAACGCACTCAATCGTGTGTACAGAAAGAGAGAAAGAGTGAAAAAAGTATTTCTATCTCACACACATATTAGAGCTGCTCTCGTTATTACATGGCATTTCTTTCCTCTCCTCTCTTCGTAATCTGCTTGTTTCACTGTAATGATAAAAAGACATTTCGAAAAACAAACTTACCTAGCCTCTTTTCAACAATTTTTTTATTCGATCGGAAAATAATCCTTGACAAGGGTTTCATTGAATTCACAATTGACTTGAAATTAGCTGCAAACAAGATATTTTAACGATATCCGCTTATAACTCGGAAAACCGTCGATTCTTTTGATTTGTATTGAAAGAATCGATCGAACTGATCGGAGAATTTGTAAATGAAAACATCTCGATGATAGTTTCAAAGCTACGTTGTATTATACTTTCATTATTGTTTGTCGTATTAATTATACTGGACGGAAGTAGCGTATTTTTATAATCTTTATAAGTAATTAGAAATGATTAACTTTCGCAATAAAACTCGACGTACATTAATGATGATGTCTCTGGAAGTTTCTATACCTGAAAATCTTTGAAGAGGGGAACGAAAACACGCATATACGTTTCACAAATGTACTTCGTTCAATATTTAAAATTTCAACGTGACGCTTTTATAAATATTTAACTATATATATATATATATATATATCTTATTTTCCGTTATCCATGCGCGAAATAAACATCGACGTCAAAAGTTATGACATTATTTTTAAAAATATTTTCCATAAAATTTCGTTTTAATCGGGGATTTTAAATAGCTTTTACAACTTCGTTTAAAAATTCGTGTAAATAAAAATAATTCTTACTTCTTTTTATGTACACAAAAATGGATATTTATCCATTTTTGGCAGAATATAAGGGAAAATATTTCACGTATTTTGCTCTTTACCGGGCTCTTAAATCATTCCGAGATTTAATGGATTGTTTTACAAATCACGTAACGAAATACGTGGGAATTTGCGGAAACGATGTGACGTGTTGGTGATCGCCAAAATGGATAAAAGACGAAATTATTAATATCGTAATAACACGCAAGGTAGTTCGAGTGTCTCAATATTATCCTCATCAATTAGGCAGTGTTTATATTTTCGAGGAATGTGCTGTCTGTCTCAAGGCCGACCAAGACGGTTATTATATAGATCGTAAAGCGACCTTGTAGGAAGTCTCTTTGAAAACTTAAATCCCCAGAGTAACGTCCGACCGCGAAATTTACCGGTAGGTTGAAAATTTCAACCTCGAATATAAATTTAATAGAAAATTAGTCATTACTAAAATAAATATAAAATTAATTATTGCGTAAAGTAAATAATGCTACAACACGATAATAGAACGTATAATACTTTCACGTTGTTTACAATAAAAATTTGTCTCGATAAAAGATCCTTTTTCTCTCACGAGATTTTTATTAGGCATCGATATACAATCTGAAATGAACATTATCTTTTCGTATCTGTAAAAGATCATCATATTTGCTCCCGTGCGTTTATCTGATTTCTGCGGATTAATCGAAATCGTGAGAGTCTCGGAGTCTTCTTGCCCTGAGGCTCCCCGGGGACGTAAAGACGACGCCGGAGAAAGAGGCAATCAGGCCATACCTAGGAATACGCAGACGTTTGCACTTTTCAGGAAAGTAATTCCGTGAACGATGGTATCCTCGACAGTGACGGAAGCGAGCCCGGTGAAAAAATCATGCGGCGCGATAGGCATTGCGCCGGGAGATTATCGCCTGGTTGGCTGGGACATGGACACCACCGGCAAGAAGGTCATCGACGAGATCTGCCAAATAGCCGGGTACACTCCTAACTCTACTTACTCACAATACGTGATGCCATACAAGGACCTCAATCCAACCGCCATAAAGCGTCACAGTATGAAGGTCGTCACCAATGGCAAATTCCGAGTGCTCAGGAATAGTAAGACCAATGAGGTACGAGGCAAGGTCATAATACCAAATATCATTGCTCTGCGATTTACTTCTAGTATGAGAGAAAGAGAATTCAACAACAAAAAACTCCAAAACTAGGACGAATGAGAGTCAGCGTGGTAATTAATACGCAATCTTAATTCTTCAATCCAAAAATAGATTCTTTATTCCAAAAATAGTACGTTTCGGTTCACTTTGGAAGCATCTTCAGCAAAACAAATTTAAAATATCAATTCCTTCATGTCAAAGAAAAAAGTGATTTGTTTTGATGAAGATGGTTCCGAAGTGAACTGAAACGTACTATTTTTGGAATAAAGAATCTATTTTTGGATTGAAGAATTAAGATTGCGTATTAATTACCACGCTGACTCTCATTCGCCCTGGTTTTGAAGTTTTTTGTTGTTGAATTTGGGAGAGTCCGTAAGAAGAGTACATTATTATTGTTTAGAAAGAGAATTCATTGCGCTGATTTTCAAATAATATTTTAAAAATTAAAGACCCAAATTTTCTTATCACGTTTTTTAAGCTGAAAGTCACTGCACTCTTTAAATAATCTTAAGCATAATTTTTAAGGAAATTGTTTTTAATTTTTATATAAAAAATTAGAAACAATATGTATATTATAAATATTTTTCTCCTTCGAGACAACAAAGAATCTATCAGGTGCCGATAAAAGAAAAAATTAATACCTTCTTTCTCTTACATATATAAAAAATGATGTGTTCTCATAGGTAATCAAATCCAAAAGCGAAGTATCGGCACTTACGGATTTCCTAAGCTGGTTGGAAATCGTCAAGGAAAACGCTCCAGACGGTGTAATTCTGGTTTACCACGAGCCGCGCAAGGTCATTCCCGCGATGCTACTCGAGTCGTTGAAGAAGTACGATCTGGTAGATCGATTCAAGCAAACGGTCAAAGGATTCGCGAACGGATTCAACATCGCCGAAGAGAAGTGTGCGAACTCTATTCATATCTATTCCCTTCGTACTTTGTCGCGCACATTGCTGAAGAAGGTGAAGAAAATATTATATCCCATATTATACTTGTCCAGTGTAATTTTTAACATAACTTAACAAAACAAAATGGATAATTTTTAATTTTTTTAATTCTAAAGAAAAAATGAAAATAATTCTAAATAAATATTCTAAATTCATTTTTGACAAATTGAACAAATTATTTCTGTATAAAAAATACTTTATATATAAAATTTAAATTTAATAAATGTTTACAAAAATTAATAGCTCAACGTAGTAAAAATCTTGTAACATTCATGTAGTCTCACAAAAAGTCTTGTAAAAATATGTATAATAGTAGTATATAATTTTTCCACGATGATAAATATTTGCGAATATATTTGAAGGAAGTGAATCTGGGCAATGCGCAACATAGAGCATCGCTGGCATTACAAATAGCACAATACTTATGCTCGTTCGACGGCGAGAAAACCGAAGATACGAATGAGAAAGAGGAGAACGATGAAAAATCTATGAAAAAAACGGCCGAGATTATTCGAGAATTTGCACAGCCTGTTGATGCCGAAGAAAAGGAACACAACGGTATGTATATTATATCGAATACTTTCTGTAATTTCGTTCATTTTAACGTATTTTAATCAAAATACTCTCGTTCTCTCTCTCTCTCTCTCTCTCTCTCTCTCTCTCTCTCTCTCTCTCTCTCTCTCTCTCTCTCTCTCTCTCTCTCTCTCAATAAAGTCAACAATAAAATAATCCAATAACGATATACAACATATAGTCACTAAAAAAGTATATTATGAAATATAAACAAAAATAAAGTTATTAATAAAGTATATTTGTGCTAAATTTTTCGACAGAGCAATAACTATGTAATTTTACTTAAAAAAATTTATTAGATAAATTTAGGATGATTTTATGTTTTCATATCATCTTTAATGTAGAATATACATGCATCTCCTATATTTAGAGTGCTTTCCTCAAATGATGAACTTTATAAATAGTTAGTTTAAACTTGACCAAATTTATCATAACTTGAAAGCTAAGTTGGGAAGCACCCAGATGGTAAACCACTGTTACGTATAACTTTTGTTGCAGAACTGAAGATGATATTCGAGCGGCAGAACAACTTGCGGCCCATATTCAGCGCCCTATTCCGTATGAACCGACGCGAACGTCAACACGCTAGTCCCCTGCGGCGATTGTTAGCTGAAGCTGGGATTGTGTATTCGGAGCTACAGGTGAGTGTGTCGTATTGCACGTGATAAATCGCGTAATAATCAGGCCTGTTTACGCCCACGCGATATCAATGATGTTTCCCCACTTGTTTTTTCCTCACTTTCAATTTAGGACGTTTGATTCGCTAATATCATCCGAAAATGAAATAACATTCATTCCAAGAGTTTCAAATTGATAGATCGCGAAACGTTCGAATTCATGTCACGCTCTAGTTGAAAGACTCCGATTTACGATCGAACAAACGATCTTTTTATCGAACATTCACGGAAAATCGCGTTTCAGGACGCGTGGACTAACGCGAAGAAGGACGGGCTGGAGCATTTGATGAAGGAGAAACTCCCAACAGTCGAAGAGAAAAAGATGGAGGATCTGATGATTATCCTCGAGCGTCACTTCGACCCGGAGAAGAAGCCGAAGAGCAGAACGCCGGAGAAGAAGGGTCTCAAGTTGAAGAACGAGAAAAAGATAAGCGATGACAAAGAGAATAACAATAAGAGCGACTCGGGCAACGACAGCCCCGACAGTCCAGACACCACGACGTCTGGGTCTCCGGTCAAAATTAACGGTGACAACAGCGAAATTAAGCAAGAGTGCGCCTTGACGCAAGAGTGTGACCAAGGCGTTTAATAATACTGTTACTTTTCGACCTCTCTTACGCGCCGCAAAACGGGAGATACTTCGCATCTCTTTACTGCTCATCATTGGCCTCGACCTCGAATGAGCGAACATGGATTCTTTTTTTGTTGCCATAATAGTCGCGGATGACGAAAAGTAAAATTGATAAGTAACGCGAATGACGAGCATAGATTTAGCGTGTTAAATACAGCTCACATTTAGCCGGACTTTACAGTAAAAGCGTGCTGTGTGCTTATCCACCACTAAATCTCTGTTCCTCGGACGGAAAGAGTCGCGAAGGGATTCCCGTTTATTTTCTTTTGCGGCAATTAGGATAGACGCGTTAGAATAAGGTTTACGACCAAGTTTCGTCCAACGGGTGATGTTGTGCGTAATCAGAGACGAGTGTTATTTGTTACAGTATTGCGTTTTTTTTTCTTTTTTCTCCTTTCGTTTTTCCTTCCATTTTTTTTTTAATTTTTGTTCGCACTGGTACGCCGGCAGGATTAAAAAAAAGGACCGGTTTCCTGCGAGACACCGTCGAATTTAGCTCAAATGTACAAATAACACGTTAAGCGATGTTTAGTTTGTTACGCGCAGTTATATTTAATATCGTTTACATTTCATAGTTTTATACTCATTTTGTTTTCTTTCCTCTTCCCTCCCTCTGTTTCTATCACTTTTATTTATCCCGAGAATTCGTACGCTCGTCACTGTGGCGAGAGCGTCCGTTTAATAGACTGCTGCAATTGTGAAAGGCATAGGAAATATCCGCGGGTACGCGTAGTTACCGCATAAGTTCACGATGTGTACAATAATGTGCATGATATTTTCTACTTTTTACCGTTTAAGTCGCGCATAAGGCGCATGTATGGTTAGTATATTAGAGAGATATATTTTTGTATCAATAATGTAATTTCCTTTCTGCTGTGAGATCTCATTGTATGAACATTGATTAATAAAGATTCGAGTTTAGTTGTAACACTTTAAATTTCAAACGCACGAACTCGAATTTATAACACCGATCTCGTACAATAAAATGCAGTATTTTTCCTAAATTAAATCTCCATGTCTGTACTTCGTGCCTCGGCTTTGGTGGTGAATCTGACCGTTTGGTTTTGAGTTTTATTTATTTTATTTGAAAAAAAAAACGATTGTATAAACTCGTGATGTATTGCATATATACTGCTTCTAGTTGAAAATCAAAATGCATTGAGTATCAAACAGAGAATATATATATATAGAAAGAATTATTTACTAAAATATCTAAAAATATAGCTGCACGGAAAGAAAGATTTTGTTAAAGTATCTAAAAATGTAATTGGATACAGATCTGCAAATTTTATTAACAATCAAAATAACATTGGTGCTATAATATTTTTAACAACGTTTTACCTTGATCATCTTGAAATTTTTACGTAACCATTTTGATAGTCCAACAAAATTATTTTTAGCTGTAGCTAAATTTTTAGATACTTCTTTAACAAAATTTCCATGCAGATACAAATCTAAAAATAATTTTGTAATGCCCGTTTCCACTAATATAGGTTAACTTTAATCTCGGTTCAACTTACTCTTCGTCTTTTCCTAATTCTAAAGATTTTTGTTAGACTATCAAAATATTTATATAAAAAAACGCTCTGGTTGCTGAAGTGTCAAAACTTTGCAGCATTGCTCATTATATTTGAGCGTCCTACATAATTATCTTGATAATCCAAAAATTTTTGATACTTCAGAAAATCATTCTTTCTCTATACTTACCCATCTGACAACATAAATAAACGTGGCATTACAATTTCTCTTAATCAGACCATAACGCAAACGCACTTGAACAATTATATAATAATTAGCATTAAAATTCGAGAGCCTCGCGACGCGTGATAAATCTCTGCGAAGAAGTAGAGAAATTTCAGGCTCGTCGAGGAGTCTGCTCGGCGGAAGATATTACACCTGGTGCTACCTGCGTAATATCGGACGTAATTTATTTCCGCGCGGAGCACGCGGCGATTATTAATTGACGAGCGCGCGCCACGGCTCGTGAATCGCGCGGGGGCGTTCGGCAAATACTTACGCGCCGGGCTATCGCGGACTTAAAACGCGACTCAGTATAAAAGTTCTTAATAAGCAAAAAAATCGCCGGTTTAACGGGACTTATAGCTGCAAGGAGGGGGGGAAAAAAAAAACGGAGGAAATGGAAAGCGCTCGCGAGCGACGCGAGCTACGCTTTTCCGCATGCCTCGCGGCAGAGCCTCCCGCAGTCTCTCCTCAACTCTCTTCCTCGTAGGTCGGTCCCTAGAGAAAAAACGGAAATGAATTAAATATGTGTGCGGACCGTTGCGCGTATCCGCCACGCGGATTTCCAATGCCGTATGCCAAAACGCCCCGAGGCGTGAACGGCGAAGCGCCTGCGAGGAGAATTGAAGAAATATGCTTTTTCCCCCGGTAAATGTTCGCGCGATTCCTCAGCGCGTCCTTCTGGGGCGACGCGACGGGCACGACGGGATCAGATCTGATCCGCGCGAGCGCGACGCGCTCAGCTAGAAAATTGAGTTTTTCCACATGCGGCGATTAGACGGGGTATCGTCCTGTGACTTTTTGTGCGGCTTCTCCCCTTCCCCGATATTGTGGAATATATATACGTGTAATTCCGCGCTTGGAAAAAAAGAAACAGATCCCTCGTGTATAGGAAGCTCGATTTTAATTCCGGTATTCGAGTAGCGATTGAAGATACCTCGATCGATACTTCGGCTGTGCGTACGAAATAGATTTTATAAGATATAAAGATTGGGCATACAGTTTTGCTAAAGTGTTTACAAATTTAGCTCCATACAGATTGGAAAATAATTTTGTTAGATCATCAAAATCGAGGAGGTAACCACTAGTTTAAATAGTGTCCTACTGATTATATGATTTTATTTGATTTCATACAATTTCATCTGATGATAAATAATTTTCTTCACTATATCACGTGGTGAAATAAACGATTTTATCTAATATTACACAATTATTTTTCGTAGTTGTGTATGTAATTATCGGATTGTACATCGGAATTTCATATGAATTTTATAATGAAGGACTCTGTCCCACGATTACATTAAGTGATTACTCTCGATCAAAATAGAGGTATATAGAAAGCTAAGCGTTGATGGCAATGCTGCAAAAAGTTTTAATATTCCAGCAATTCAGTTTAAAATACACAGTAAAAAACATTTTGTATTTGTGTTAGAAACGGTCCACTCAAATTCTTGTTAAAATTTTATGTTGAATTTTTAACATATCCGAGTTTTAATTTAATATAATATGATTGTATTATTTGAATACTCTTTGTGTTAAATTAAAAAAAAATTTAATATTTCTCAGTTAAAATAACACAATTTACAAGTAAGTAAACACACGCAAATAACAAAAATAATATAGTTTTAAAACAAAAATTCTAAGAATAAATAAATAAAATATGTATATTGACTTGATATATTATAAATTTTTATTTTATTGAAGAAATATGTTCTGTATAACTAGTTATACATTTTGTATGTAAAAAGTTACAGATATTTTGCGTTATTTTCTCTTTTTAACTAAATATTTTTAAGTAAATATCTGTTAAAGATATACAAGTATTGCATATGTTAAATTAAATATTACAGAGGTATCGTCTAAACTAAAAATATAAAAATAACATCTAATTTCAGTTAAATTTAACTGATGAATGTGCCAATTGAACATAAAATTTGTTTTTAAATTGTGTCAAAGTATTACGCTTCTTGTGTTAATTTTTACATAATATTTGTGTTATTTTCTAACATATTCATCTTATGTTAAATTAACACAAAAATTTGAGTGGACCGTTTGAGGCACATGAAATGTGTTAAATTTAACACAAATTTTTTTACTGTGTATAATTATTTTGCGCTTCAAACAAAATTATTTTCAAATCTATGCTTTAGCAAAATCGTTCTTTCCATGCAGTAACCCAGATAGCACAGAGTTCAAAAAGAATTCAGTAATATGTCATCAATTTTGAATACATTTTCGGATACAAAAAAATTCTTTTTCTGAAAAATTCTGAAAAGAATTCTTGTTACATCTGAAAATGAGTTCAGAATAAATAACATACGACTGAATTCTTTTTTAACTCTCTGTGCTATCTGGATTACATTTTGTAGTACGGAAAGCCAATTCTCCCTGAATTATCACAGTTGTGCGAAAAATTAATTTTTCAATGAGAAAATCAGCTTTATTTATTATACTTGAAAGGTTATGAACTACGCTACATCTAAAATATAAATGAAATTACGATCTAGAATAAAAATGTGTGGTTCCGTAAATCAAGATGCGATATCTAAATTTTGTAGAAGAGGACAGATATATCTATATACATATAATGCTTTTAGATAACGAGAGCTTTCTGGTCAGAAATAATATATGTTCCCACGTGCGCGCTTAAGAAATAAGTTGTCTGGATAAGGGACGAAAAAAACACATATTTCAAATTGTGCGCATGGCTTCTGAAAATTTAATATTATATATCCTTGGTGTTCAGTAGTGGTATATTACGATTTACATTATTTATTTATATGAAAGATTTTTAGATTATTTATATGACGTCTCGAAGAATAAGAAAAAAAAAACGATGCGGTATTGCTGATACGATTGACTGTTACGATATATTCTCACAAGAAAAGTATATTTCGAAACGTGGTTTATACTTTATACCGATCCTACTGCCAGCAGGATTTCATCCTTTGGTCGGAAATGCTTTCAAGAAAGAGCTCTGTCGCAACCACCGGAAATCAAGCGGTGACTCGACAAAGCGTGAAATGTCGACTTTTATCATCGCCCTTTGATGGCTGAACGATCCCGTTCAGTAATGATATAATAGTGATAGCCGGAACATTTCCATCAGATACCAGAGACGAAGCGCAACGCATGGAATTCACGAAGAATCCCGTATTATAGCAGTTCTGTAAATCATATGTTGCATATTTAAGCCATAGTGGTACTACAAACTACGAATAAATTTTCATCAACTCTACCTCTATGCAGTAATCATGATAATATTATTACGCGTTGTATATAACAGGAAATGGATAACAGCGAGTAGTTAAAACGATCATTATTAACTCTATAAATTATTATTATTATTATTAATTCTATAAATCGCATTTGCAATTGTTTTAATACTGTTAGACTTATTACAATATTATTATTGCGTTATTATGAGTATTAGTTTATCATTTAATTATTATTAATCGGAAATAATAAGATAAAAAAAAGCGGATAATGTATGAGAGAGAAAAAGAGAGAAAAAAGAAAGAGGAAAGATAGTGAATTAAAATATTTTAATTTTTCTGTGCGATGAAAAAAAAAACTAAAATTAGAAGCAAATAACAGGAGTAAATGCGAATATCTCTTAAAATTTATCTCTAAAATAAAGCAAATTACGAGGACATAAAGAGATACATAATAACATTTTTTATATACTTCTCAAACTTGTCTATATTAATTTTATTTTCAGTCAGTGATCTTCTACATATTTTTTTTAACCATGCGGTAAATACTTTCTAAAATTTTTAGAGTGAATCTCATTCTGAAATTTTTTTCAAGATTGGTTCATTTTTCACTTTTTTAAGTGAGATTCCACTCCAAAAGAATTTAGAGAGCAATCATAATTTTTCCGGATTTTCAATTTCAGTTACCTTTAGAAAATTTTGTCTAAATAAAAAAATTTAGCAAGTTAAAATTTCCGTGCAGTTTACAAAGGTCTTGTAAAGATCTTCTATATTTTTTGATCCATGGACAGGAATATATCAAATGAAAATAAATGATATCTCTCCGGCAACCGAAGTCGTGTCTCGCGGACGTAAAGCGGATATGAATTTCGGACGATTAATCTCGAACATGATTACCATCGCATAATTTTGCTATTGCCCAAGCTGTAGCGATTATCGGCATAGACGTTAACGTTAATTGGAGGGTTTTAGGATTAACGCATTCATATTAATAATTGAATCTATACGGGGATTTCCGCGGTAGCATCGTGGAATTAGCGAAAACCTGCACATTAACATGTGTTACACGCAGGAGTGGACCATTATTAACGTTAGATCGTCTACATGCTACATCTCAATTAACAATGAACGCTAGAAGAGGTCTGTTTTCTGTGACTGAACTAGTGTACACTTTTGGAACTTAAAGTGAGATAGATATACGTTTGATATTTGTTTAAAGCGAGAAAGAGAGTTGTAGGAACAGTCTAGCGCAGGAACAGAAAACAGATCATATATGTATATAATTGTCAAGTCGCGCGATGACGTGCGGCGTGAAAGAAAATTTAAAAAATGAGCGAGACCTTTCCTCTGCCACGTACCGTGTATAATATAACCGATGGATAATTAGCATGCTACTATGTTTTTCTTACGCTCATTTATTCAGCATCATTATTGCGCAATGCTTACAACCCGCCTTGCTTCGTAATTTTGCACGCACTCGTGTGCAATTGTGCAGTCTAGGATGCAAATTTCCTTTAGAGAAAATTATATCGCACGTCCACAATTACACGTGCACGTGTACTGGGTGTCTTCGACGAACGGTGGTTGTAACCGACCGCCCCGCTCTTATTTAACGTTAAAAATAAACGAATCGAAGGCATTGTATTTTTTCGTTATTACATTAATTTAACAAATTGAGAAAATGTTGGTAGCTGAGGAAAAAAGTAGCGTACGAAGCGAGAATACTATTTTAAGAAGAATGCCTTTATCTTCCCATACAAAGCATCTGTAACTGCATTAACAATTAGGATTACATGGGCTTTCAAGTATTGTCCAAGATCGAATAAACATTCCACAAATTTATTTCGAGACAGAATCTTCTGTGTCTTTCCTATTTATAATTTTCATTAAAATTTGTAAAAATTATTACCTATACATCGTAAAAAAAAGATCGATTGCAACTATGATTTATAGTTATTTTTTCGGTATCAATTATATTTTTTAAAACTGTAAATACAATTACTATTACTAACATTATAGCAATAATAATTTTAAAACTCTTAACTATACACAAAAAATTCAATTTATTCTTTTCTTTTAAGTAATGGTTATCTTTAGCAAAGAATATTTTCATGATAATGTAATATAATCTTAAAATATACTTATTTTAGAAAAACTTATTGTCACGTACTCAAAATAATTTTTTTAAACAATATTATAAAATTTTATTGGAAAAGCAATTTTATATAATAAGTTAAATAAGCAAATCGAATCTATTTTAATTTAAGTAAGTAGGTGAAAACAGCATCTAACTCTACAGTTTCTAGTTAAAAATCTTATTCTGGAAAAGAAAAATTAAAAAGTATTACCCGGAAGTCTTAAAGTTCGTTGTACTTTTCTCTCTCTTTCTCTCTCACAAAAGTATAAATAGTATAAATTTAATTCTATACATAAATGCCATTAAAAAATATAACTCTTATAAAGATAAAATTTGTTTGGAGTGTTATAAACATCCTACCTATCTACTTAAAGGTTAATAATCTTATTAATTGAAGTATTAAACATTAAATTTTTTTACTACAACATTAACCAAAATATATTCTGAATAAATTTTTGATACTTGTGATGAATTTTTGATAAATTTGCGGCTATATAAATTTGTTAAAATACTTGAATCAAGTAATTACTGTTTGAATACAGTATGTACTTTATTTCATCGTACAATTATAATCACCCAAGCACCAACACCTCTCTCTAATCGTAGTAAGTTATCGTATTATCGGCTTAAAGTTTACTTTCCCGCGTGATTTTCGGAAATAATAGAGAGAGAGAATGAACGCGGCGAACGTCCAAGTGTTCGTAAATAAAATTTCCGGATACACACCGCGTCCGTCGATACCTCGATAACGTCCCTACGGGCTTAATCCGCTCGCGTGCGAACGCGATTATCGGGCGATCGCCCTTCATCCTGTCTAATTTCTTTTCGCGAACGGCCGAGCGTGGCGAGCAAAATAGCCGCGGCTGGTATCGCGATCGCCACTGTAACAGGCGGCGAGAAGGAAATTGCCGCGTCCGAGGGCTGCCTTAATTGATAATAACGCGCTCAGCGCCGAAGCTATCGGGATAATTAATGACACGCTGGCTAACCGCCGCCACGCGGTCATACCCCGCTTTCGTTACCTCGCTCCAACGGCCTAATGAAGGAGAAGAGAGATGAGACGAAACGATATAGCAATTCGCACCGCAGCAGATGGACGGTATCTCTTTATTATGTGATTTATAGAAAGAAATTAGCTTATTTTATTATTTATTTTTAAATCTTATTTCTATTCGAACCTTCTTTACGTCTTGAATTATCTCGTTTGCGATTATCAAGAGATATCTGTATATTTCACGGTTTTTTTTTTATATACGTATTATACAATTAAGAAATTAAATCATGATTGGAATTTAGTAAAGTAACGTAATATATATTTATTTGGAGAAAAGATTCAAATTTCTAATGAAAGATAATATAAAAAGAGAAAATATATAATATGTATGTAACTTTTTAGTCATTTATTGGAAAACCAGAGAATATAAACCATTATAAATTTTTAAAATTTATACATGGTCGCCCGCGGATATTTTAAAACGTGGAACACCTGCCTGATATGGACGATGTTATATGTGAGTGCACGAGTTAGCTCGTGAGTGATCATTTTGATTTTAAATCCAATAATTTATCTTAAGCTTTTTTAATTCTGCGAATTAATTCATTTTTAAATAATATTGAATATTAATATCAAGTATGACATTATAATTTCGTAAATATTTATTAAATTACTGAACGTACCGATACCATCGAATTTACATTTTTAATTACAGCGGAGTTTTTTTCTAACGTCCTATATAAATTTTAAATTACGATAGCGCTGTAATCTCTCAGACTGATCTTAGCGCGAGTTTACAATTGTATAATGGAAGCTTGATGTGTAGCCGTGGAGGTATTCTCTGAAATTGCACGGTCTCAAGCTTATCTAAAATAAGATAGCTCGCTTATTTTAACGATCGAAAGGGAGCATCATAATAATAATTCATGAACGTGAAAATTGAATTCAACTCACCACGAAATTATCGCAACCTTGTGAGAAATAGGTGAATCGAAGGAGATTTCCAGTAGAGATACACGAAACTTGAAATGGCGAAAATTCGTTTCGGAGAGTTTATCATTAATATCCGTTATTCGTCCGTTATTTTTCGATCGCGCTACGAGGAAGAAAATGAATTGTTTACGTACGCGAATGAACGCGCAGTGTACAAAACGCAGAAAGTGGACTGATCAATAAACGTATTTATTTACGCTGCAAATTGCGGTATCGAAAACGACCGTCGTTCGAACGTACAACCGCTATACGCTTTTACACTGATTAATCTAATAGTTGATAGGCACGTACGGGACTCGACATCGATGGAGATGACATAGCGATATGAATAAATTAAATGCTCCGCTGCAACGCGTACGAAGCAAAAGAATTATTTGTTTATCCAAATAAATAAGTAATTAATTGCTTACACAGATAATTAATTAACGAGGGATTACAACGAAGTTAAGAACTTCGTTGCTGTTGTACAAACACATTTTTTTAAATAAAATTAGAGGACCATTTCGAATCGATGCGGTAAACGTAACGAAATATAATTTTAGCTTTTGTAAGCAATAATTGTACTGCCGCGTTTTTGGTTTCGAGGCAGCCTTTTAATCTTGTTAACGAGTGCGTGACGCGATAGCTGTAACTCGGTGTAATTACTTAATTATTAATAATAACGTCGGATTTATGTATAATAAAAATATATTAAAGGAACTTATTATATGAAAAAAGCTTCATTTAAGTTAACGGACCGCGGAGTTGTCTTGCGTTTCGCGGTTTCGGTCGTTAGGAAGCATGGCGGGATACATCGCGGTCAACGCGCGGTGCTTCGCTCTTGTCGAATTCGCGGCGGCGGCGGCGGCGGCGAGTGAATCTCACCGTGACTTCGAGACCGCGAGAAAAAGCGCGCGGATGCAGTCGGCGCGCGCGAGTCAGTTTTTGCGACGTTCCTCGCGTTCTTTTCCGCGAGGCGCTCGCAGAATTCGCTCGTCTCGCCACGTCGGACTTCCGATCGACGCGGAGCCTTTCGCTCGCGCTCTCGTGCAAGTTCATGATTAACGACGTAATTGTTAGCGCCTCGCCGGCTGTGTTACGTCGGCGCTGATGTAACAGCGCGTGCAACGCGCCTTCCTAACGTCGCGGACCATAACGAACGCCGACGAATCGCGGATGACAACGAATGAAGAGGACGAAGACATTGGGGATGTATATATAACGACGGCTGCATCACAACCTTTTTCTCGATTATTACTCTGTCGCGTAAAAATTAATTTGAAACCGTGGATGTCGTTCAACGTCGGGTTTATATGCGTGTTAACTCGGGAAGTTATCTGGAATGTTTTTATACTCCAGCGACGATGAAATGTGAATTATTGTAAAATGAATATTTTCTTCCTTTTTAGGTATATTGTCTTTCATTTTTAATTACTGTCGTTTACGAACTTTTAAATATAAAATTTCATCGAAAGCCCGTAATAAAAACGGTATACTAATTAAAATATGTTTTATTATATTAATTATAATAAACTGTTTAACGCGTGTAGTTCATTTAATGTTTATAGTTGGTTTCTATTTATTTTTTTCAGAGAAGTTGTGAGTAAATCTATATCCATAATTTATTTTCAAATGCCAATAAATTGGAAAACAATGAAAAATATACAATAATAATAGTGATTTTAATTGGAGTGTAAAAACAGGATTGTTTGTATAAGAAGAAATGAGGTAGATCATTTCGGTTAAATAAATTACGATTAAAAATTTTATATTAGATAAAGGATTTATATCAAAGTTAAAACGTACGCTAAATGAATTATTTTCATTCATACTCTTTGCACTTATTTGTCATGTTAAATCATATCTTTATGCAATGAATTATTATTATTTTAAAGAACTGCCAAAAAGTTATATTTTTAATTTAATTATATATATTATAATTTATACAGTTAGTTATAGAATATAATAGAACAACCTATACGTTGGAATCATACCAAAATATAATAAACATCGGTATGCATGATGATATGGATAACAAATACAGAGTCGGTAAAAGTTTCGTTCCCGACAAATCCGATTCATTCGTTACATTTGTAATAGACGGAAAACATCTTCGTGTAAAAGAATCATTACTACGTGCGACTTCTGTTTTTCTTCTCAGTCCTTTTGCCCGTAACCAAGCATGGTGATGTGTTTCCCATCTCTTATATGTTCTTTGTTCGTATATACAAAAAATAATAAGAAAAAGAATAAAACAATTATTGGAAGAAAATACATACGTATGTATTTTATTGTTTTCCTAGAAATTAAGAATAAAGATTGTTTAAAAGGAATAAGAAGGTTGTCTATTAGTCATATCGGGTCTACAGTTTAACGCCGGGATTCGAACGGCGCTGGTGATCAAAGATCTCTTAGACCGGAATCAAACTACGCATTGAAGAATGAAATTGAGATTGAAGATTGAAAGATTGAAGTTTGACCAATCAGAACAAAAGAATTTCTTTGTCCTCATTGGTGGAATTTCAATCTTTAATCTTCAATCTCAATCTTCAATGCATAGTCTGATTCCGGCCTGTAGATCTGGATTCAATCAAGGCGAAAATGAAACTCCTGGTGATTAAGGGGGCTGTACACGATAAAAAGAATAAGAAACAATGTAACAGGAACACAAATTTCAACTTACCAGAAACTGTATTCTACAATATACGTACTCCGTTTCTGATAAGAATTGAAATTCTTATTCCTGTTTCTTATTCTTTTCATTGTGTGGAGCCCCCTTAATCACCAGGAGTCCATTTTCGGTTTCTTAAATGCGAAAAATCGCGTATGTGAGATTGAACCCGGATCTACAGATCCGTGAGTCAATCGCACTGAGAAGTAAGCTACTCAACGCCTCGACATCCGTATTACATATAAAATATATCCGTATATAGGTATGTGTTTCCCCTCTCTTATATTTTCTTTGTTCGTACACTGAGAAAAATAATGCTGTTGATTCAATTAAAGTCTATATTACGGGCTGTCACTAACATAAATAATTAATTCATGTATATTTTTATTGACATAAAGGTTTGATTATTGAAATAATAATTTATGCCTTTTTATGTCAATAAAAAATATACATGAATTAATCACTTATGTTAGTAACAGCCCGTAATATAGACTTTAATTGAATCAACAGCATTTTTTTCTCAGTGTATATACAAAAAATAAGAAAAAAAATAAAAATCATTGAAAGAAGACTTTTTATTGTTTTTCTAAAAATTAAGAATAAATATTGTAGGAATAAGGTTGTCTATACATATATGTATTGCAATAATTTATATATTATTATAATGTACGTTAATTATGTAAACAATTTTACAACATGTACTTAATAATAATTTGATAATATACATTGTTCCATAAAAATGCAAATTAAATAAGCAAAAGGTATATTGCCTTGAAAAACTGGTTTAGATTATTCGACGATTAGTATACAGGGAATCCTTTTGATGTGTAAATAGTACAACAATGTATATCAGTATGCAACGAGGATAAACGATTTATTTTGGTGATAAAATAAAAAAACAGCCGTCCGCTTCCGAGTTAAACGACGGGGCAGGCATGCGAAAAATAACGGAAGGGCAATTTCTTCGTTCCCGAGTGGACTGTTGCTACTATTACGCGCGTTTCGAGAACGCGTGACACCGCGCGAGCATCGTGCTCTATCAGTCACTCAGTCAATGACAAGTACAGTAAAGTCTGTGCGAATGTTCAGCGCCGGGCTGTCATTCTCACTTTTTACGGTAGCACATGACGCCGATAAGCACTTAATCCACCATTCCATGTAGCGATATATCACATCTCGAGAAGAGCGACCTGTCACAATACAAAGAGTCAATTTTCACAAAATGAGACTCCAATTACAAAAACGTAGACAACAGAAATGAAATTTTATCATGTTATTACGGCGCAAATTTCTATTTGAGAAAAAAGAAACTCTATAATCTTGATTTTTATTCGCTCTTTTTGAAAAGCTTTTGGCTTTCCCCTCTTCTTTTCAAGATAAGCTTAATCCAAGTAACTGGACATCTATCTCTCAAATAATTTATTCCATTATTTATTAACACTACGGTTGCAATGAAATTTAAATTCGATTATTCGATGAATAAAAAAACAAAATACTTGTACAATTGAAGGATTTTTTGTTAAAGGTTGTTTTTTTAAATATTTAAACTATTTAAATAAAAATTCCCCCTCTTCTCAATATAATGTTCAACATCGATGAGGTAAATATTGACCTAGAATTCATCCAAGCAGAGGAAGTCAATAACCGGTTAAGCAATTCGCCTATTATGCGTGTCAGAATCGCATAATATTTCGCGACTCGCTGGTTCTACTGGTCTTCCCAGACTGAAATGCAAGCAGAGGGAACAGAATTGTTGAAATTCTTTTACGACTATAGATCAGTCCCGTAACTTGATTTAACGTTGGCAGCAAGACACCATAATCATAAACCATAACGCGTTTCGTAAAATAAGTTTAAAAGATGAAGCGGCATAGTATATCTTAGAAATGTACGCTTTTCTTACTCGCACAATAGAAAATCCTTTTCTAGTTCTTTTTAAGCCAAATATTATTAATACCTTAATTCTTTCGATCGCTTTTCAAAATAAGGCGTTGTAGATATTCACACCTCGAACGGAGTTCCGTAAAAAAATTCATAATTATAAATCACAAGTCTATTCGCGCTGCTTGAAACCCCCAAAAATTTTTCCACTTAAAACGAGATAAATATATATTCAGATGTTAAAAAGAGAGAGAAAGAAAGAGTGCGAAGATGCTGAGTGCAAACAACGCAAACAAACTTAATATATTACTTCGCAATAAAATTATATCTATGATAACGTTTTTTTTTTTATTTTTCCAATGCATAAATTTATGCTGTCACATTCGAAAACAAAGGAGAATTAAACCGGAACTAATACCGGATACAAAAATAGAAGAGGAAGTTCGAGATAAAGTTCGACGAAAAGAAATGGACCGTAGAAATGAAAAACCGAGCAAACCCCGAACGAGATCAAGTGCGATTAGGATGGCCGCGTGCGTGTCTTGAAGAGGCTCGACGGAAACTAGGACGTCTGGTCACTGTTGGGTCAGATTCTCGGACCTGGTCCGAAGACAGAAGTCAGCGGTGTTGGTTCGAGGCCGTCGATGGAGGAGCGCGCGAGCGGCACGAAGCGAGGCTGGTTGTTAGTGGAGGCAGCGAGCATGCATTAACAGTCCTCCGGACGGGCCGGTGCGGCGGTGGTTCTCTCTTGGTTCCCCGATTTCTGCCAGCGGCGCGGCCCCTTCTCGCCGGGAGGATCGTGGTACCCGGCTGGACTACACCGGGGGAAAGGAGTCCTCCGCGTGCTCCGGCTCGGTACACGCGCCTTCAGTCCATCGAGGATCTTCGTCAAAATTGCATCCCTTTGCCGGCGGCGCGTCCTCCGGTTCGAAAGAGTGTCTCGAGTGTCTGGTAAACATTTCTCGAGTTAACGAGGGGAAGTGTACGACGTAAGAGAGAAAGAGAGAGAGAGAGAAAGAGAGAGGAAGAGATAAATAGATCGGCAAAATCATGTGGAGAGTTCTGATCGCTGGATTTTGCACGGTGAGTGTCTGTGGCCGGTACGGCGTTAATGTAGCAAATATTTTCATTTTATATAGAGACAAAAGATTTTTAACGCTGGTTGTAATCTCTCATTTCCTCTTTTACCGTGTTTCAACAAGAAAAACGAATTTAAAGAGTCTGCCAGATAAATTGTTAAACATTTTGTTGAAAAGTAAAACGGAATTTCCGACTCGCCCTCTTAGTTACATTTTGTTAACTTTTATATTATTTACATTTTTTTAATTAGCTCTATAAGATACAAAATAAAATAGGAATAAAAATTTCCACTAAATTTGTATGATGTTTGTTCTTATTATTATTTAAACACAATTTAGTAATAATTTGAAATTAGTATCTATAATTTTAAATGAATAGATAATAGTATTTAAAATAAATTTGTATTATTGCTAAATTGTTTTCACAAGTAATAATGAGAAATAGTATTATACAACTTTCATTAAAACTTATTTATATATATATATATTTATATATTTTATATACAGTGAGTGCAAAAAATATTTGTACAAGGAAATTTTTTATAAAAAAGTTTTATTTGTAAAAAATGAATATTAATTTTATACAATGAATATATTCTGTCCTAACATAAACAAACGAGCTTCGCATGTATTTCTTGACTGTATGAATACTTTTTGAGCATCCAAACAATAGAATTTTTAATTTTTGATTATTTTTCAGATGATATAATTTTCTATAATTAATACATACTTTTTTTATATATATAATTTTAAGAAACGTACAGTCTATTTTATTCTTTATGAATAAATTGTTAATTACCCAGCAAGAAATTACTGTCAATTAAACATATCGAATTAACGTCAAATTGGTGTTGAAATCATCGTACGATATATCGATTCGACATCAATTCGATGACTCATTTCTCTTTGAATAATATTTACTTTTTAAAAATAAAAATTTGTTTTAAAAACATTTTTTCTGTACAAATACATTTTGCACTCACTGTATATAAATACGTAAAGTTATATGATATGCTATAATATATTAAAACTATTTCTTTATTTATATTTAATGTATACTCTGAAAGTGCGCATTCGTGATATTGAGCTTCGCAAACTTCTTCTCAAGTAACAAGTTACTCGTTATTTGATTTGCACCGTTCCACTGCTGCCTTTTCATAAATCTGTCATGAGGCGAAGGGTTCAGTGCAAATTTTCTTTTTTGGGAACTTTCAAAAGTAAATTCAAGTTTTATTTCTCAATTTAAAGGAAATTATCCAATTTAGCTTAAAATTTTCAAATTAAAACTTAGCTTTTTCCCACGTCCTCTGAAACAACGTAACTTCAATTATTCTAAAGAATCTCCGATTCTTTAATTTTTCAAGGAGTAAAAAAATATACACAATTTGGACTCCTAGTTAAAATTTTAGTCGAGAATTTTTATTATAAATCTTGCGATTCTTACTTTAAGTTTTGCTAAACGAAAGTTAAAACACGCTGTACAATCATTATCGACATGAAGAACGATTTTTGGACGACTTTTGCGGATAAATCAGGTCGATCATGAATGATGGATGACCAGTAGATTTCCATATCATCCGTTCTTGGTGACTTATGTTTGTCGCACGGCGCCAGGGGTTTGTTTGACACTGCGTGATGACAGTTTGTCACGCTATGAATCTGCGTGATGTTTAAAAAATGTTGCTTTTATCGAAGGAGACTGCCACTGATCTCTTCTATTGACTCCTGTCAATCGCGACACGTAATCCTTTTATATACATAGAAGGAAAAGCACTTGATAACATCACGTAAACTTTACTTCACAATTATCAGCGTGTTAAGAACAAGACCTACAGTTTCTGTCGATAAAATTCAACGTTAGCGAAACAGCTAGTGGAAAGGAATGTTACCATTAATTATCTATTCCATCTTCGAGCGTCTCTTTTGTCCCGCGACATTTAATTACACTCCTTGCAACTCCCAACTCATTTTCCCTATTTATTTGCCGCCCGTCAAACTCATCGTCGTTTTTTTCTTTTTTTCTACGTTAGCTCTGTCGCTACGACTTCGTAATATCTACCGTCAATGACAATCTTAATTAATTTCCGTTGGAGAAAGAGGCCACCATGCGAGGCCTCAAAGATATTTTGTACTGAAGAAACGATCGATTTTCATTTCACTGGGACGAGCGAGCGAAACGATCCTTCCCGCAATGCTCTATTTTGCGAAAAACCCGACGTTCGATGTATTTCTATATTACGTCATTAAATCATGCCATGTCGAAAATAGTGCTCCATCGACGCGCGTGCTCTCCTCGCGTCGATCTACTTTAATTTCTCAAACCCTTGCGCGAAAGAGAGAGAGGAGAAAGAGAGAGAGAGAGAGAAGCAGCATTTATTATGCGCTCTGGGACAAGTCAAGCCTAAGATCAATTCAAAAATAGAATTAAAGTATACATCGAAAAAGATCTCTGTACACTGAGAAAGAATATAGTCAATTTTAATAAATATTTAGTTCAATACTGCCAACTAAATATTTACTTACAGTAATAAATAAATATTTGTTTAATAAAAAAAAAATGATTGTTAAATCAAATTGACATTTCTTGTATCAAATAAATATATCTTTATATTTAATAAATATTTAGTTGACATGTATTCAATTACTAAATATTTATTAAAATTGACTATATTTTTTTTCAGTGTACTACACAGAAAAAAAGACTATTCTTAAATCAACCATATAATATACTCATATATAAGCAAAAATATTGTAATCTTGCTTTAAAAATTTTAGTCTTGAATTTGTATTGATATCAGATTTTTAATTGAGCAAGTCTTGAATTAAGTGCAAAGTAATACTTGCATCAAAACAAATTTAATCAAGATTGATATCTTTGGAGCAAGATTATAATATTTTTGCTTCTATATGAATATATTATGGTTGATTTAAGAATAGTCTTTTTTCTGTGTAAGGAAACAATATTTAAAAACTATATAAGTAAAATATGATACAAGCATATTCTATAAAAATAAGAGTTTGCGTGAGTGAAGAGCATATATGCAGAAAAACTGAGATATCTTATTAACATTCGTAATATTAAAACACAGAAACATGCAGAAAGATGAGACATCTTAAGGAATACACATTTTTATCAAAAAGCCAAGCACATATAAGCAAATATTACTATTGAGAGAGAGAGAGAGAGAGAGAGAGAGAGAGAGAGAGAGAGAGAGAGAGAGAAGGAAAGAGTATATACGAGCGTACGAGAATGGAAGTATCGTGGTTTCGCCAAGGATAATTAAAAATGCACCCCATTAATACATGGCATTCGAGGCGACGAAATACGATAACGGGCAATTTAAAGCGAACCGCACGATCGGCCGGCCGATACGTTTGATACATTTGAAATATTAATGGCCTCCCCAAATGACGAAATAATTGAATTGTGTCGGACATCTCCCCGCGATGGGTGTACGGCAACTAATTTCGCCGTGAAACGCGATATGTCGGAATACTTTAACACACGTGCGCGCGCGCGAAAGTATCGAGAGGATTATGTATATATCGTCATAATTCCTTCGTGTAAAACGGTTCATGTACGTAACGTATCGCACGGTCATTCTTTCCAATATACCTGCATTACATGCAACATCGCGTAACAATGTGTTGTACCTGATGGACACGATGTAAAAATTTTTATAATGGATTCGTTGAAATATATATCGCCGGGACGTTTATTTATTCTCGCGTCGTCGCGCGATCTATAGAGGGTCCGCACGTTACCGAAAACAATTCCCCGTTGCAAAGTTTAACTGAAATTTAATTAGAATACGTTCGATTTAAAGTTTAAATTAGAGTTGAAATTAATCCGTTTATAGGCGATTAAAATTCTAATTATCGTGCATACAATCGATAGAATTTGACGACGCAAAGATGTTGTGTTCGATGATATACAAATTTTTATGCAATAATTGAATATCCAATGAGTTAATTGTAGATACCAAACAGTGTAATATAGAACTCGAAACATATTGTTTCTGAATGATATTTTATTCGCCCGAAGAAAGTATGAATTATCTTTATAGTTATTTGTCCACTATAATAAGGTATCTTTATCAATAGAATTAATATTTTCCAAAATATAACGCATTAAGTCAAAATTATATTAAAGTGGCTCCGAAGGGATTGCTAAAAATTATTTTTTAATCGTGATTCATTTTAATGACATTATCGTGACTAAAGTTGTTCTGTTTGAATTGAAATTCTATTTCCCATGCCGTAACTTTCTTATCAGGAACAGATCGATATTTGCAAATTTTTTATACCAATGCTGAAACATAATTAATTTTTTAAAATTAATATTAGCTAACTCATGTATTATGAAGAAACTTTATATTTTCCTCTCGTCATAATTATTTATTTGCTTAATAAAAACCGAACTTTTATAGTTGGATTCCGTTCTGGAAAATGATTTATCTCTCAACAAACCATTTAATTTTATTATCTTTAAATATAGTTATTTTTCGTCAGTTTTATCTCGTTTCTATAGACTGTTTCTTTATCCATTTCTTTCTTTATCTCTTCCTCTTTCTCTCTTCTCTTTAGTTACTGTAAAATTCTTCGATATAGTGACACATTTCGGTACTGTGTTTCACGTTTTACATCCTTCAATTAACATACTTTTATCTCCCTAAATTCCAGGTAACCTCAACGATTTATTTAGCAGATAGGTACGCGTCTCGTGCGTCGAAAGATTTAACTGTACCGAATTGTAACCGAGGACACCGATGCCGCGGATGAACGAGCCGCAGTGCTAAAGTGGCATTAAAAAAAACGGGATTTATGAAGTCATAAAGAGAAGGTTTGCGGTTCTCCTCGAATGAGACCGAAATAAAAGACCGAGGACTGTCCGGCTTTACCTGGCCAATCGTAACCGCTTCGTCTCGCGTGGCAGATTTCGAGCTATATTCTATTCTTTCCCGTTACGTTTATTCGGTTCTCCGTGAAAAATTAAATTCTGATCTCGTACGTACTGAGTTGAAACCAAAGTTTGTAACTCTATGAACTTCAAAATTCGAATAACTTTGTTAAAAATAATAAACAAAGTTTAAATTTAAGAAGAAAGTTTTAAAGCTTAAAATCTTTACTTTCGAAAAATCACATGTCTTTTGAGTTTCTGTATTATATATCAATTTTACATAAAGTAATTTTTACATAGAAAATTACGAGCTAGACAAAGTGGGAAATCTTCTTATCATTTCGTAGACCTGTCACGTGTCCAAAAAAACGATAATTTTCGACTTTCTAACATGAATGTTTAAAGTTTTCTCTATAAAATCGTTTTTGAAAAGTGTTCCTAAGATTTTTTGTTATCGTGGATTAAATAAAAAAAGCATTTTAATTTTGGTTTTTTATAATTCATTAAAAATCGTTCAATTAAAAACAGATTCTTAGAGCTGAAACTTTGCTCTAATATTAAATTAAATGGTATAACTGCCAAAGTTTTTAAAAATATAATATGTAGAACATGATCAAATAAAGTAGCGTTAGAAACTTTTGCTCCGACCAATGCGCAATGTACGTGTATGTCGTTTTATTAATCGTATTACTTCAAAACAAAATACTATGAATATACGTGAATGTGTAATCCGATTTGTTTTAAAAGTCGCCATTTTAATTCTAACGATAGAATTTTTGTAAAAGTCTTGATTTTTGTAAAAGTTTGAATTTAAAGAATCTCATGTTCTGAAATGTTCTCGTAATAAAATACAAATTTCTGGAAAAAATATATATATATATATTATGTGATATAATCTTTATAAAAAATATATATGTGCACTATACAAAAAATTTACTAAATTTTAATATTTGTTTCAATTATAGTACTAACGAAATATTTACTAAATATAAACATATTTATTTGATTTAAACATAACTTTTTAATTTTTAGTAAATTTACTGTAAGTAAATATTTCGTTAATATTATTGAAATAAATATTTATTAAAATTCAGCACATATTTTTTTCAGTGTATTTAATCTATTTGCATTAAAATTTTGTAACACATCCCAAAAGAAAGACATCAAGGAAACAATCTGTGATAACGTTAATGTGCAAGAATTCGTAGTTCGCATTTTAATTTATTTGCACTATTATTCGGCTTTCAGCTTAATTTGAAGTCAGTCTTCCTTTCCTTGTCTTGCAAAGTTCTCAGGTTATCACAGCGACGTAATCCAGACACGCGTATCTTATTCAGTCGAAGTCTCGACGAATCGTGCAATTTCTATCAAACCAAGTTCAGCGTCTCGATGGAAATTGTTGGAAGACGTAATACGCGCGCGCAATCGGACACTTGATATCTAAATATTTCGATTAAACGAGTAGCTTGTCGTCGAAGCCATTAAGAATATTGACTACGCCCCGGCATCGTGAAGAGTTTCCAAATATTAAAGGACGACAATTGTCAATGGCTTTACTTACAATTAAATAACTTCCTTTCGCATTCCTGGCATTCATTTAATAGATTTACCGAATAAGTTAAATGTACAGACTTCTATAAGAAAAGAGAAAAAGAGAAACGGTCCTTCGTCATTTATTTTTGCCTATACAAAGAAAATCGTCATAAAAATGAAAGAGAATTAAAAAATATCAGCAAAGTAAAACAAATTTTAATCAATTTAATTAAGCTCTGTTTTGCTTAAATTAAACTAATTTACGGATTAATAAAAAAAAGTTTGTAGGTTTTGACTTTAAACCGAGCTCTTAGAAAAGATAATCTTTCTTTTAAGATTTTAAATGTATATAAAATTATATTATAAATTTCTGAGAAAAATGTTTAATTTATAAAAAGTTTGTAAATTTTTTACATTTTCACAAAATAATCACTATCTTTTATTAAAGCGTATTCTTTACGAGGATTTAAAATCTATAATTGATTCCCCAAAGTTGAGATTAAGTTGAAAAGAAAAAAATTAATCACTTTGATTTTTTCTCAGCTTCTTCTTGCATATCTCTTTTTTCACTATGGATTTTTCAATTCTTCTAAAAAAACAAAAAAAAGTGCCATTTTCAACCGTTCATATAATCTGCACGTTACGTTTCGTTTTTAATGAATTTTAAATCAAAGTCGTTTTTCAGTATTAGATAAGCGTTACCTCAAACGAAATGAGCATCGCAAGTTTGACAAATACGAAAGCGCAAATGTAAATTTGCAACGTAAGTTTGTCTCGCATTGCAAAGCACTTGCACGGATTTATTCCGGTAGTTATAATTTCATTACCATATCTAACAGCTTTATTAAACGCTCCAAATACGATAAAAAAGCCGTAACAGTACAAATCCGTTAATTGAAAGAATATAATAAGAATTCTAATGATATGCCTATAGAAAAATGAATTCTGAAGAAGCATAATTCGATGCAATATGCCTATAACGGTATTCATTGTATATACATTGCAGTGAAAATGAATAAATTATCAAAGACATTAGTAAGATTTATATTTATAGTCATTATTATTATAAATATCTTATCTTTGAAGATATCTTATCATATCAGATTACTCAGAATGAAGACATGTAAGAAAATCCAATAGTCATATTTAAATTAGAAATTATGACTGCTCAGTTAAAAAGCTCAATTAAACACATGTAACATTTGACTTAAAGTTCAAGATATCAATTAAATCAGTAATACGCGCTATCACTAAGAAAGAACTGTGAAATCTCGGTTCTTGGAAAAAGATCTTAATAGAAACTGGGAAAATTCTTAGAACTTTGGAAAATTCTTGGAATTGTAGATAGTGCAATCTTTTTATTTATTATATTCTCAATTCTTTGTCGACTTTCGAGACTCTTGATTTTCACGATTCGTAATTCCAAATTCTTGAAGTTGTAATTGTTAGAAGTTTAAAAAGTTCTTCCTCTTGAAATTAAAATTATATTAAACTATAAATACGCCGCGCATACGCGCGCAATTTATCAAGCATTCTCATTTCCTTTTTCTCTATTCATGTATGTAAATAGATTTACTATTTAATTGTATTACTGACTAAAACTACACTAAAAGTAATTCTAAGTAAAACGTCTTAAAACAATGTCTTAAAACTTTATGTTATAAATTAAAACATAAGACATCTTAAAGATGACATATACATATTTTTTAAGTCGTTCCATAAGAATATAATGGTAAATATATAATGTCTTCGAAAGTCGAAGATGTCTCTTATAATTAGGTGATTTCAATAAGAACATTGGCTGCGTTCAATAGAAAGCAGCTTTGCAACTGTTGCAAAATTCTTTAATACAGTCATATTAAAGAATTTTACAACAGTTGCAAAACTGCTTTTTCTGCTGAACGTGCAGCTAATATAATATTTTTTTATTCTACTTTCATGTGAAATTATATTCGAAGACTTGTTGACAAGAAAAAAAACACAAGAGGAGAACTGGAACTGGTTGATAAGTTATTTTATAGATCATTATTTTATAAGTTAATAAATTAAGATAAATTACTATCATTAAACAAGATTTCACGAAGATAAGAATTTATAAGTTTAGAGACTTGTATCAATCAAGATACTCGTGGACCGGCGATTCCAATTTGTAGTTTCAAAGATTCTAACAATTTGTGAACTTAGCGACATGTAAAGCAATTTGCACGTTTAGATCTGTGGATTTGAGGATGTACCGGTGCACAAACCTAGCGATCTATGGCTTGAACTATCTGTGTTTACGAATTTAACAATCTGTCCTAGCTGTCTATGCAACCATGAATTTATGACCCCGACACTCTACATAAACTCTATATTAACAATATATAAACCTTTTTGTCTACCGTTAAATTTAAAATATTTTTTTTAAACTAGGATAATATATAATTCTAATAAAATAAAATATTTTTAATATAATTTCACAATCTTATTTTACACTTACAAATCTTTTACAAAAAAAAGTTTACTGAAATGTTAATATATAAAGTATTTCCTTATATTTAAAAACATTTATTAAAAATTTATATGTTATTTTTATCGTTTATTATATTAATTAAAGGAGTTTATAACTCTCATTAGTTTTTAATTTAATTTCATTATTATTATTAAAAATTTATTAAATTGTTTTAACATAAATTAAACTATTTAATAATATGTTGTGTAGAACTACTTTAATTAATTATTTTAACTATTTCCTTTTTCAAAACTTTGTTTTTATTTCTTAATAGCATTACAAGTTAAATAGAAAACGTAAAAGTTGACTTTCTAAGCAGATATCTCGATAAGTAACTGTGTTATTTAAAGATAGCTTTATTAGCTTAATTGATTTATCTCGATAATCAATATATATATATATATTATATATATATATGAATCAAATCGATTCGCAATGCATATCTTTGTGGAATTCTAAAACGAAATGAGAATAAATCACAATTTAAAGCTTTTAATGACACACTTATCTTTTCACATCGTCAACAATTTGTCGCTCTGATCGGCAATCCTTTCAATTCGTACGCATCAGAAACCAATCACGGCAAAATATGCCAACGTGGTAAATGCGGATGCGCTTACGGACCGATCTGATATCCACGATAAGGTATAATTGCGGACAAGCGATCTTGAAAAATACGGCCTACCGTGACCTATACGATGAGCACGGGCAATGTACGGCAGGCGCTCATGTAATATATAATGTGTATGCACATAACGAATATCTTACGCGGCCACCAGAGCGTTTCCTTACACCGTTAACCGTATCGAAGTGGGTTCTTGGTTCTGGTCGCGTGCTGGTCACCTTGTTCCTTACCAATAGTAACGTAATGGTGTTGTAAATGTCGTCGGCACCGAGGTCGTCCACGATTCACCAACCAGGTCCTTTTCACGGTGAAATAATTAATGCGAGCGTCGTCGATGAAAGGCGAACGTCCCGAGTATCGTAACGTAGATTAATTGGACGCTTAATCGCTTTTTATTGTATCTCGTACTTCATAAGGAGGCCCCGGAAGTATAATAAGCGTATACTTTCCATGTTATACTTTGCACTTTTATGCAAGGCGAACGACTAAAGCATCTCGCGCAATACATATAAAGTACCAATAAAGAGGCGATTAAAGGGAAATAATTATTCGCACATTCGTATTGCTCGCGTTGGTGTGCTGGGAGTTCAAATGAAGTAATTGAAACTCTTGAATAAATGCGACGGTATGTACCAACGATAGAATCGATAATTATCCAACGTATATAAGTCGTCGTCTTTTAAGTAGCTAGTAAGAAGCAAACATTTTTCAAAATGTCATTCGCGATTGCAAGAGGTATTCAAAGCGAATACCTTAATTAATTTTAACTCTATAAATGCAAGAGAGATTCTTATAAAATATATGAAACTTAATTATTTGTTAATATTATAACATAAAATATTAAAAATTATAACTATAATTTTTCTAATAATGTAAGTTATGATATTATAAAAATTACGAGTATAATTTTTAATACCATAAAATTTACAATATTATTAGAAATTAATAATAAAAAACAAATGTAGATTATAGACTAAAGACAAATATAAATTAAAGTTATATATATTATCTATATTTGCATATCGCGATTCAATAAAACTTTCACTTTCAATAATTTACAATTTAAAAACAAATTATATCTCGATATTTGTTTTTTAATGAGATAAGTAACTCTTAGATAGGTATAAGTAGGTTTTATCTCTTAGATACAAGTAAGCAAATTGCTTTGAATGTTTCATACGCTTATTAGCTGGTATTACTCCTGACCTGATATCTGCACCGTTTCTCATGGAAAGAAATTCAATTCAATTAGAGAGTTTATGCAATTTTGGTAAACCAGGGCAACGGGGTTTCTTCTAAGTAGAAAGTAAATCTGATTAAAATTGAAAATAATGCGCGATCCGCTATAGTGCCACGAGCGCGACTGAACGGCAGTAAATTGCCGTGAAAAAAAAAGATGTTGGCTGCATAACAGTTATATAACAATACGGTTGTTAGGTTTTAGCCGCTATTTATGCGAATTCACTCCGCAATTCACGTTTCTGTTTACAATCCGAACGCGTTACGCGTACGTTATCGCTTTGCTCTGTACTTATCATACGGTACTATTTACTCTAGACTATCTGCTGTAAAACAGTTTTAGCGTCATTAAGCGAAGGTAATTAACTATTTGCAAAACGTATTAGTGCTCTTCTAAAACGTCGTTTTCAAATCAAATGAACGTTGTAATGACGAATTCATGACAGCACGTATTGTCTCCACGAGACCGAGAACATGTGCTAAACGCCAAAACAGTTTTATTCGACTAACATGCAGTGCGGTACGTCCTAGTGCATGTCGATTACAAAGTTTCCCTTCCATTGCAATTACAATTGATACAATTCGCTCGCACGAAGATGTCTTCTCAAAATGGATTTCTAGCAACAAGACAAAAGTATTCCTGACGTATTCTTATCGTAACATTTGCAGCATAAAAATAAAATTGTATTAGATTAGAACAATAATTCCTTCTTCGAATTAAGGGCTTACAATAGAATATTTTAGGACTCTCACTTCTTAAAATAACAATAATAATCAATTCAAGACTAATAAGAGTCAACGCAGGAGGGGGTGTGCAATACTAATGTGGAATGATAATTTAACTCCAATTTTTCGTTATGTCTTCTTTATTCAAAGTATTGAACGTTTCGATTTTCTTTGAAGAGTTTTCTTGAGCAAACAATCATAACAGAATAACGGTAGTCCGTCAAGAATAAGTCACTCTACAGGTTTCTAAGTCTGAAGTGGAAATGGACTTCAAACATGTTAGGAATTCTTCGGATATTCTTAAATTTATTAGTTATAAGATCTCGTCACTTTATCAGAAGCAATTTTAATATTTGTGGTCCGGAGTGTCGAACGTGTCGAATATGTCTTATATATTTTGGTCTCGATGAAGAAGAATTGATTTGGAAATTTTGTTTTCAGGAAAGGAGTAAAATAAATTGAAAAACTAATAATATGTCTACGTTGTTCCTTGATATTTGATTTATACAAAAAAAATTTCCGTCCATTTTAGTTACATGTAGAATCCGTAATCTGCGGTCGTTGCACGAAAATCTGGGCTTTATAGAGACACAAGAACACTATAATTCTAACTCCCTATAAAAATTTAAAAATATTAAAATTTCAGTATCGCCTTCTAAAATAATATTGCAGCTAAAGGCTATTGGCCCATTAAAAAAATTTTAATTTTTAATACTTTTCCAATAAATTTAAAAGTCTGAATTTTAAACGAAAAAATTTTTCAAAATGATCTAATTTGCTTATTTTTCACAAATAAAAAAATTTGAACCGATGGTCTTTAACTACAACATTATTTTAAAAGAGAGTACTGGAAATTGTATATTTTTGTGTTTTTACAAGAAAATCACTGTCCATGGAGCCCGAATTTTTGTGTAGAGATTACTGCTACATATTACGAGCTTATATACCGAATTACACACAGAAAAAAATTTTTACCTAAATAAAATATCAAGAAACAACGTGGAATTATTTTTTCAATTTATTCCTTTTTATTTTTATTTTTTTTTTCAATTTTACTCTCTTTCTGAAAAAAATTTCCAAATACGAATTAATTTTTCAGTGCCAAGAATATATGTAAGCTCTAATAAGATTGATTTATCTTGAAACAAGAGTAACATATAATTTAAGTTTATATATTTTTACGTTTAGATAAATCTTTACCCGATATTATAATTTATAATGCACGATGCTAACGTCATAACATTTAGTACAAAACCCACGATGTCAAATATTATTTTATCCTGGATTTAATAACTTTCCGTTTAAAATATTCTCTCTGTGCCTCGGTGGTCGAAAGACTTAAGACGCTCATACGGAATACAAGAGATCCGAGTTCGACTCCCGGCCGAGGTAATATTTTTCGCAACAAATTTATTTACAGTTTTTCAATATATTAACATCTTTATAATATGATGCCTGATTGAGCATCAAATTATTAAAATTGCTTGTCAATTTAATTCGCGATTACTAAAGTAGTTTAATCGCGTTAATAGTTCGTAAAAACAATTCGGCGCGCAGTTCGAAGGACTACAAATATAGTATATATGCAAGTATATATATATATATAGTTATCTCAACTAGAATTCTAATAGATTTAACCAGAAAATTCTGATTTGTCCATTTTCCACCTGAATTACTATTTAATCCAACCAGACTATTTTTCTCAATGTAGTATATATAGTAATTCAAGATAAAATTATTTAAAGCATTAAAAGATCCAGCTTCGATCGTTATAGGCATTTAAATTTCTAGTATTAAAATATTCTGTTAACAATAAATATAATCTCTATATCGGTTCTATTTTATGATAGATCGTTAATCGAATCCGGAAATTTTTTTTATAGAATGCGAGTGAAACTGAAAAGAGAGAACGCACAGTGGATCGTAAAATAAATTTGCGGATATATAACTTTAAAAAAAAAACATTGCTTGTCTTCCGTCAGGATGGCAGGCTGAGAAACGTTAAACGCTACTTCAGTGTTGTTCATGAGAATCATGAGCTACAAAATGATCGCGTGCGACAGTTTCGAGAAGAGAGGAAACTACTAAAGAAATGCCTCGCGGGATAGGAAGCGCAAATCGTTCCCGCGCGAGCTTTGAAATCTTCCGTCGCCGCCCTCTCGTCAGGTCTTGAATACCATAGTTGGCTCGCGTTTCAGGTCGCCGCTGCCGTTGCCCAGGATTACGAGGTCTCGGACATTCAGTGCAGCGGCGCGGGATCGGCGGTCGATCTCATGACAGCGAAGATCAAAAGGCCGGTCGGCTTCAGAGGCACGCCGCTCTTCGCGGACGACAGATCGGCGAATCCTCTCGCTGATATTCACTGCCAGATCAGGCCGGACCCGAACGATCCACAGGAAGATAACTACTTCCTGAAGGTGACTGACTTCTCCCGATGCGGCATCCTCAAGAGAAACGTGAGTCATCGAGCGATCGAGCGAGTTACGCGGAACGCAATTTTTACAGGGGAGTCCCATGATGACGCTTCGTCCGAGGCTTCTCCGCTCCTCCGAGGCTTGCAACTGACGTTGCACAAACGGAACAGCCTTTGCGGATAGCGATCGATCGATAGCGATTCTAATTCGCAATTGATTCCCTCTCAGGAGCTTGCTGCTATCGCAGATACGCTTTGTACGTTCAATCGGATGGTATCAGGCATCGAATGCCGTTATGATATTTCGAGAAGAAATAGCTAATGCTCGCTGTGTAACTAGCTAGTTGGATGCGTCCAAGTTTAACTGTACTATTCGCCTAATTCCGCGCTTCGCTGCCGCAAACGCCCTATATTTCAGCCACGACGCATCTCGCGGAACGTCCTTGTAAAAATTCTGACATATTTCCTCGTAAAATATTACCTGCACTGAACTGTGTAACTCGCACAAATCTTATTAATCAATCTTGTAGGCAATAAGTTATTATTATCGCAATTAATTGTGTCACCAGGGATTTATCCATCTGCGAGTGTGGTTTCCAGCCTTTCCCGGCGTAGTGATGCTGGCCGATCAGGAACTGATCCTGATGTGTCGACCACCTGAGCCGACCCTGTTAAGGCACAAGGCTGCCGGTTTCGCCGGCACTTTGTAAGTCACAGGCATTCCACCCGCATATATACGATATCTCCTCAAAATCTCGCGAGTAATAGATGAGCATTATTTCCGCCACGTCGCATTTCGCGTCCGCCGAGGAGCGGCATTTCTGCGCGAGTTCCTGCCTCGGGGAAACGGTTTTATCCGCTTATTTAATTATAATATTATACTTCATAATATGATATAAACGTATAAGTACTGTCAAAAGAGGTCTTGTTATAATCGCTCTCTATTGTTTGCTTGGATCTATATGAAGAATATAATAATATCCTGCAATAAGAAGTAATAATATCCAGTCCATCAACTGAAAATTAACATATTACAATTCTGCATTCAACAATGTAATTGTTAAATTATAATATAAATGTAATGTAACACCGAGTGCTTTTAAGTGCAAGTAACATTCGGCGCGCAGTTCGAAGATCTACAAATATGGTATATATGCAAGTACATATATAGGGTGTTCCTAAAATTCGGCATCACCCATTCTGAGCAGGTAGAGCGAACTAAACTGAAAAGTTCTCTACCATTTTGCAATTTTCGCAATAATTAACGAAATTAATTACTAAAAGTCGCTAATTATTGTTCTTCGCTAATAATTGTTTACTCAAATATTATTGACTTTATAGAAAAACTGCAAGAGACAAAAATAATTTATTTTTTTCTTATAGAATTCCAAGAATTTTTTCAGAATTTTTTATCAATTTTTTAGTATTGCATTTTCTTATTTTTATTACCAAAAAATATGGTATTAAAAAATTCTGAAAAAGTTCTGAAAAAATTCTCAGAACTTTATAAGAAGAAAATAAATAATTTTTATCTCTTGCTGTTTTTCTGTAAAGTTTTAATAGTATTTGAGTAAAAAATTATTGAAAACCAATATTTAGCGATTTTTAGTAATTAATATCTCGTTAACCATTGCGAAAATTGCAAAATGGTAGAGGACTTTTCTTCTCAATTTAGTCCGCTCTATCTACACAAAAGTGATTGGCCAAAGCTTACGGGACATTCCTGTGTAATAATTGAATTATTTAAGCATTAAAGATCCAGCTTCGACCATTATAGGCATTTAATTTCTAGTATTGATTGTGTTCTCACATATGCGGTCTAAAATAAAGATTCTTAATATTGTTAAGTGCTAAATTATACAATATTAAAGTTATATTATCCTTAGTTGTTGTTAACTAAATATCTACATCTTTTCGGGATAAAACTGAAGACAAATATATCATACGTGTAAATTACACGGAAAGAAGATTTTGCTGAAGTATCTAAAAATTTAGCTGAATCTAAAAATAATTCTCGGATCATTAAAATAATTATGTAAGAATTTCAAGCATAATGAGCAATGGTGCAAAAAGTTGTGACATTCTAGCAACTGATTTGATTGTCTTATATAATTATTTTAATGGACCAACAAAATTATTTTCAGATCTAGCTAAATTTTTAGATATTACATCAAAACTGTCCTTTCCTTAACCATTTCAAACATAAAAAAAAAATAATGTAATACATATTTTTAATTTTTATGTATATAAATGAGAGAAATTTGTGACAGAAGTATAGAATAATGATAGCTGATATAACGGCAAGAGAGAACGCAACGTCGTGCTGAAGCGACGACGCGCGTCTGCTTTAAAGGGTTAATCGTTTCAGTCCGCACGGCGCCAGGGTGTCTGGGGTGGTGGAGGAGACGCCTGGCCGGCTCGAGTACGAGGTGGCCCTTTATCGCGAGGCGACCGGCAACGTATCCGATAATTCGCAGACGGTCGATCAGGCGGTACCGATCGGTACGAAGCTGCAGCTGCGCGCCCGCATCAGCCCGGACAGCGCCTGGGGCTACATCAAGCTGCTGGAGGTGACGGTCAGTCCTGACCCGGATCAACCCCACGCCCCTGGTAGCGTCGTGCTCGTAAAGGATGGTTGTAGAAATCGTGATTTCGCATCCATCATCCCGCATCAACCGGCGAGGTACCGCGAGCGCAAGAACGAAGTCTTTCTCGACTTCGAGGCCTTCTTGCTCAGCTCGATGAGGGAGCGCTCCACCCTCTGGATTCACTCGCAGATAAAAGCGTGCATGGAGCCGCAAGATTGTCAACCGGTAAGCGATAACAATTTTTATTGAACACGTCGTGGAGTACAACGAGAGCCAGTGCGGTGTCTCAGAATCGTATGTAGATTGTCATCCGACGATATAACATAAAAATCAGAGTAATTTATATTAGTAGAGCAATAGGTAATATTATGATACCCCATCTTATATAATAACTTGATTAATCAATATTTAAATTTTTAACAATTACATTTATCAAAGTATTGTTCAATCGATTTAAAAAAAAAATTACGGAACATTTATTACTTTGAGCACTATTTATAAAAATGTGGCAACACTACATAATGGCTCGAAGAGAAACAAGAGTGGTAATGTAGCTTCCCACAAAAATAGATTTAAAAAATTGGTTTAATTTTAAAAATATAGTATTTAATTATATAAAATTAATAAAAAATAAAATATTGCATATAAATGTATATATGTACGCGTAACACTTTCAGGCCGCACAGTACTAAATATCTATATTTCGGGTTCAACTCCCGACCGAGGTAATATTTTCACAATAAATAAATTTATTTACAAACTTCCAGCATATTAAAATCTCTTCAATAGATGCATATTGAGCATCAAATTTAATTGTGATATTACCACAATAGTTTAGCCTCGCTGCGTTTCTAAGTTCGAGAAAATTAACTCGGCGCGCAGTTCAAATGACTACAAATATATATATATATAGTATCACTAAAAATTCAGCAGTCCCATCTGTACATCAGCGGAGATGAGGGGCCATAATATCTGTACAACCTACAATACTACCTTCTCCTTTTTATTTTTATCCTGAAAGTAGTTACTTGATTTTTTACACACAATCATTCGAGATGTTTTTCCATTACAATTAAAATCACTATGTCGATGGAATTGTATATTTAATGTATGTAAAGAATACTCATAAAAAAAAAAGAAAATATGTTAAACAATATCCATACAAAACAATATTTTACAAGAATTCATATTTTTTTCATCTGGGCCCATAAAAACACTCTAGGCGATTATTTCCGAGTTAAATGTATTTTATATGATCATCATTATTTGGGAAAGAATTTATGTTATATAGTTTACTTATTAATGAATCTTTCTGATTATCTGTTCATTTTGCTCTAATTCTGAGACTCTTCTGAAAAATAGATATAAATTTACAACAAGGTTTCATATAATTCTGTGAACAGTCCAGAATGCATTTTTATTATTAGTAACGATGTAGACTGACACCATTTTGTCTGTCCAGCTACTTCTTAATTATTGTACAGCGGAAAAATAGAATTTTTTATTATCATTTAAATGATATGCTGCGAAAGTCTGTCTGAATTAAAATTTACAGCTGTTAATACTCAACAGAACATTTCCTATAAAAGCATTAATCAGAGAATTTTACTGCACGAATAACTTATATACTTTGTACTGCATGCGTGTCTACATGTTATATGTATTAGAATTTAGAATGGAGTCATTTGGACGAACTCAACATTCGAATGCATTAAGTACATCAGCATGTCACACAAGTAAAATTTATGACAGAAAGAAAATGTAATAATTTCAGAATGTAGTATGTATGACGCGCATACAAAAATTCATTATCGCAGAGGACGCCAACGTGGTCATTCAACGTCAAAAATATAATCGAGATACCTGTCGTACTAGACTCTGAAAATATGAAAAGTAGTATTTATGAATCTCATATAAAGACAAAATTATAGATCATAGATATATCAACAAATCTCGAAGTCGATGGAAAAGAGATAAATTATTCAAGTATTATCTGTGTCGATAGCACGTCTCTCACACAATCAGTCTATCATTTAAATCTCTATACTTCGACCTACATCTACATTACGCTGCCATTAATTAATCGAAGTTTTTCATTTTGCAATAGTTATCACAGTAATCTTCCGTGACACTTATTGAAACTTTCTAACTCGATATGGCACACAAATATAAGCTATCAATTTTTTTTGCTGTCCATCTATCGCGTATCTTTATTTTTACAGGACTTCTGTCTCGATCTCTTTGAACCTTCGGGACACGGGAAGAAGAGAAAAAGATCCGTCGAGGCGAATGTAGAAGTATTAGGCGAGTTCCTTCCGAAGGTCGAGCGTTTGATCAAAAGGTATAACGACTCCACACCGTACACAAAGTTCAAAGAGAATATTGAATACACAGTAATGATGCCTGATGGTAAGTTCCACATTTCTAAATACGTTAATATAGAAATTAAATCTTGTTGACCGTGTAATCGAAATTAATATTTTTCATGTCAACTCGAGATAAGAAAGAAGATTAATGTAACTGGTATTCTACATCGAGATTAATCCGGTGTGAACGAAAGCTTTATCGCTTCGGATCGCGTAATTATCATTTATTACCCAAACAACATAAAGTCTAAAATTGTGACATAAGACGTCTTTAAGTCGCAAAAAATGTCTAATGACCCGATTTTAGATACTTTTTGTTATCTGGGTAATTATTACGTAAAATTTCAATATAATAATTAATTCAAAATGTTATACAAAAATCAAAACACAATGATAAATTATTGTATTTTAAACTTTGATAAGAAAATAAAAAAGAGAATGTTAAAAAAAGACTGATTTCTGTTCAAAGAATGTAAGTAAAAAAAATAGTGTTTTTTGTAGATTTTGATCTCCTGATACGATAAAGTTATTAAAAAGTTCGTAGCGTTTGAAAATTGAGTACGAACACGGTATATTTATCCAAATTTAAATATTTTTGCTTAATTTTCGAAATGTTCTCCAAACGCTACAAACTTTTTTATAATTTTATCCAGCAAATTATTGAAATCTACAAAAACACTTTTTCTTTTATTTACATCTTTTTGAGCAGAAATCAGCTCCTTTTTAACATCCTTTATTTTCTTTTTTGTTCTATAACATAATATTCTCATGTCCATTTCCACCAAGATTAACTTTAATCTCGGTCCAGCTTACTCTTCATCTTTTTCTAGTTCTAAAAATTAGAAAAAAAATGAAGAGTAAGTTGAACCGAGATTAAAGTTAATCTACATCGGTGGAAACGCGGGCATTAACCCGCAAAGTCTAAAATAGTTATATTATCCGACTATTTATAAAAGAGCCTTGATTTACATAACGGAAAAAGACGGAAAAAACATGAAGCGATCGTTATAATTCTAATTAATATTCACCTCATTATCGTAGATCTGTACGATAAAGTGACAGCCGGCCTCGAAGGTAGCTGCGGAAATTTCCTGTACGTAGCAACGGGATTGGGTGCACTACTGGTGTTATCAGCCTTTATCATGTGCTACTTAGCGTCGCGTCTTCACAATCTGTCCTCAACGGTGCAGCAGAACAAGGCGATCGACGAGTTGGTCAGAGACCGCACCAGGAAATATTGTGACATCACGCCCGGCTATACCGGTCGTTCGACCATGCAATAGAGCGATGCGCGATTGAGAGAGATTACATATAAATCGCATCGAATACTCCTCACAGTGTACATCACGCGTGCATCGTGTCGTATAATTAACGTAACGTTACTTTGAGATAAGGATGTTTATTTGCAAAGAGAGCAACGTCATGTTTACGAGCCACCTGATTCTCCGCTTCAAGGTATAGAAGATACTTGTCTCACTTCGGTGACGGTATATCTTAACGTCATTGACTGATACGACATGATATGATACGTTACGTTAGTTGCAACTTCGAGGAGTGATTCATGCGAAAACTCTGAATTAACCGTTCAGACAAACGAACGACACACCGCCCACCGTAGAATAAAAATAGTTCTCGTAACGAAGAACGTCTGGTGGCAAATGACTGTGCTTCCCGTGTAAAATAAAAATTAATTTTACGATAAACCAAGTGAAAGTAATTTGGGAATTCGTGAAAAAATTTGTCACTAAAGTTGAAGATAAAACATCGTTGCTTTATCTTACGATACAGATACGGTAGATTACACGACATGTCTTCGCGAGGAAGCACTTTTTTAATTCTTCTACATAAATACAACCATATAGTCTTTCCATTTGTTACCCAATTTTTCTTTTTGATTGTAGTAAAAAAAGCCTTAGGTTTTAAAAAGAATAATTTCTACTCTATTGTATACATTATGATTGTTAATAGTCTATCACTAGATTCTTTGATCAAGTCTATTATTTATAAACAATCAGACGAGTAAGGAAAATTGCTAAAAATTATTAATGAGTTATTTAATTTAATCGAGTCTTTTCTGCGTTTCAAAGAACTTCATTCGTTTATTAGTTAACATGTAACGCACTAATATTGTATATTCTCCGAACATTTAGCGCACATGTAATTTCTGTCATAAGTTTCACGATATGTCGACATTGCTCAAATACGAAAAATAATCTCACTACGAGTCTCTCAAATGTGCAATGCTATCACGTGACCTGATCAAGCGAGCGGATCGCTCGTATAATAAGATAATAAGGACCTCGCCGAATAATCGAAATCGAACGGGACATTTATGGTGGTTGCACGAATTTATCACATCTTGTAAATAAACACAAATGCGGCTCGCATTTTACAGCATATCTTTTAACAGCGCAAATTTTATACGTATATTATTACGAAGATCTATATATATATAATATATCGCAGTTAAATAAATAAAAAATATGTTGGAGGAGGTCTGTGACGAAAGTTTCGAATCAATCTGTTTCTAATAGAAGAATAAGATTTAATAGGAGAAAGGAATCTCTAAATGTTTAGCGAGGAAAAGTTAATTTGTTCGCTGAATTATTATTTAGTTAGTATGTTAGAGCAATTAATGAACCTGATTGCAATTTTTTTAACAAGTTTCCTTCTCTCTCGAAGCTATCTTAAGAACACTCTAAAAAGAATTAAAGTTTTATATATTTAATAAAACGATCGTGCGAGAGAGAGAGAGAGAGAGAGAGAGAGAGAGCAAACTAATCGCGTATTAACGCAAGGTATGATTCTGAGGACACGATAATCAATCTGTGAAGATAACTATAGTTACTTTCTTAACGTAATAATTAATTCGTACCAAAGTTTTTTTGTTCAAAATGATTTGGTGCAACAGTATGAATCTCTGACGTTAAGGTCTTCATCTATAAAAAAAAATATATTATAAATATTGTACATTATTAGATCAATAAATTTTTACTAATTCATACAAATGCAAATACGAATGATAGAAATCACGTTAGGAAAAGCAGTGACTTATAAGAAGGTAATTATAGTTATGCTTCTTATAAGAAGCGTAATACATATTACTTACGACTATTGTAGATGTGACGTGTACAATGACTATTTATTATAAAATAAAAGGTTAAACAATATCTTCTGCGTGTTACAATCTTTTCTCAGTGTCTCGACTCTTCTGTAGAAAATCATCAACTGTACAATTTTTTCCTTCCGGCGTAATCTAGTTCAACTATCGCTACAACTTTATCGACATCGATACCATCAGGTCGAAGAACCTGTTTGCGTTATGTAGGATGTCCCAGATTCTTCGTTCAATTGTAAATTACCCGTCGACTTGATCACAGAACCCTACTTCAGTGAAAGCCTGACAGACAGTCGTCAGTTCTTCGCGATTTAATATCTAACTCCAATAGTTTATCTGGAACATTCTCGAACATCTTCACACATATACGACAATGTTACATACTGCCAAACACTTCTCTCTTTATTTCCTCCTAAACGCAAACAGTTAAAGTTGGAGATAAACGGTAACTCTGTTTTCGTTCAGTCTATACAACATGCGCCGCAAATCTTAACTTCTTTGGCTCCGTTTATATTTTTTTGGACATACAATATATTGTAATATACCTTCCATTAGAAAATCTAACGTCTTAAATTACGCGTCATAATTTGTTCAATAAACAATGCTTGTCGTAAAGTTAATTAATTACTTGACCGGATATCTTACGAACCCGAAATTTGGTCGTAAGTATCGCCGTCCAGTAACGTGATCTCAGTATCGTTCAGAAATAAGCGATAGGCATTTGTAAATGCTTAGGAACTTCCGATTAATTAGACCGAATCACGAGCCTAGCTCATTTATCTGCCAATTTCGACTATTTCCTGGATAAAGGACTACGGAATACTCGCGTTCCAATATATTTTCCCTAATCAAACGCGTAAAATACTTCGAAAATATAAGAAAAAATACACCCCCATATTGCACAACGAGAATAATTTTTCTTTGAAGACCGAACATGTCACTATTTCAATAAAATTCCAACTATATCTAATAATAGATAATTTGTTCAAAAGTACTAAAACTCCAATCGAAAATAAATAATAAATGCTCTGTGTATATGGAAAGAATAAAAACGATAGAATTCTAAATTTATACAAAAATTATCGCACGATGAAAGAGAGCACAGTAGCGGAATTCAATAATTCAACTTGTAAAATATTCGATCTTCGTTTCTACGTGTCTCACATGATTGCTTTATGCTTATATGTAATTGATTATTTTCGATTTAAATCAAGCAACGACATTACAATGTTCACATCACGTGAAAGAATAATTTAATTACTAGGCATATCTACATTCAAAGGCTTTATAACGCACGATATACCTTCAAGACAACTTTTGTCTTTTAGAGATATGTCGAAATATATGTACGGTGTTCCAGGGCTATGTTTCATTAGACCCTATGACTAGAAATATAAGTCCAAAATTAATTTACATAAGTTTCTGCTAAAAGATTCAATTAAAATTAAATTAGCTTAAAGCACAATAAAATTCAATAAATGTATTAATTGTTAAAAATCAATATTGTCATTTTCATATTTATAATTGCTATTTTAATTGAAGAAATCGAATAAAGAGATAACACCAGCTTTTCATTTTTTCGCAATTCAGTAGTCGACAGAGTTCGAATGTTAAAAACTTTAGAAGACGAGAATTTATGTTTAAAATCTCACAACTTTTCCTTAAATAATATTTGTTATAATTTCATTGTATATATTCCTTGTCTCGAAATATAACACTGTTAGCGCCATTATAGCCGATATACATATAGACTTTTTCGTCCCGTAAAGGTTAAATCAGTTGCAATGCCAATTACAATAATAGTTACACAATTATAAAATAATTATATAAAATGTAGTAATTTCCGAATTTTATGTTGTCGCATCAAATTTAGTTGACAAAATCTCTTTAAAATTTCCAAGATTTGTTATAATTTCATTGTAATATATTCCTTGTCTTAAAATGTAACATTGTTAGCACCATTATAGTGGATATATATAAACTTTCTCGTCCTGTAAATCAATTACAATGCCAATTACAATAATAGTTACATAATTATAAAATAATTATATAAAATATACTAATTTCCATGGAATAGAAAGTTACTTTTTAAAAGTAACAAGTTACAGTTACTCGTTACCGAGTAGGAAAAGTAACAAGTTACCGTTACTAGTTACCGATTTTTAAAAGTAACTTGTTACTGTTACTTGAGAAAGTAACTTTTCGTTATTTTTCCGTTACTTTTTTTTAAATTGACGATCAACAATCACAGCGGACGGGCTTAGAGGCTTCTCTAGTCTCAAGCGCATTGTAAAAAATTGTGTAAAATTACAACTATTGTGCTGGATAATTTTGAGATCCACTGTAATAAAAGTTGTAAATGTCCACACGTTTGTAAATTTGCAATATGCAAATAAAAATAATTTCTTGGTTTGGAACTAAGCAGATCATGAAAGTATAATTACAATGTGTATGTGTAGCTACAAGAACGATAATATAACAATACATTTCGCACTATATATTATTATACATTTAATAACAATACGCGAAAAATTTCTTTTATATTACGTAATATTACTAAAATTTGGATAATTACAGAAAATATTCAAAATATGCTGCTATTTACATAATTTCTAATATAAAATAAAATATATTTACACAAGAAAAACAAGTTTACATAATTTTTGTGGAATTACATAATTTCTGTAAAATTGCATGATTTTTTTATATTTACAGAACTAATCATGTAATCTATTTTACATTTATTATATGTGTAAATTTACGAAATTTTTTTACAGTGTAAGTGGCTTGTGTCGTATTGTGTCCAATCATGTGCAAAGTAACGATAAAAGTAACTGTAAAATTCGTTACCGTTACCAAAAAAATGTAACTTCGTTACCGTTATAGTTATCAAAGAAAAAAAATAACGCAGTTACTAGTAAAGTTATCAAAAAAGTAACTGTAACTTCGTTACAAATAACGAGTTATTTCCATTCCCTGCTAATTTCCGGATTTTATCGCATCAAATTTAGTTGATAAAATCTCTTTAAAATTTCCAAAAAATATGCATAAATAATCAGAAAAGATATTAATTTCCATTCCAACTCTAAATAAAACGTAAATACATCTTTTTTTAAACAATGGATTCAAAATTGATAAAAAGAAACCATGACCATAGAACGAACGATAGTCCTGACACACCTTGCATATAAAATGTTCGCCTGATTTCATAATAATCGTCGTTGTATATTATTTTTCATATAACGTATTGCAACAAAGTAAAACTAACGTGGATTTCTACATCGCTAACTGCTATTTCTAGCATATATTGATTGATTATTCATTTTAACTATGTAAGGCATTTCGAAATGATAAATTGAGTGTCGGTGTGACATTGTATTTACACATTGACTTTATAAAATCTAATCATCACACATACACGCTGCGAATGTTCGCAGAAAAGAAACAAAATAAACAATTATTCAATCTTGTCATTTTTCTTTGACTTGATGGAGGCTTCATAAGCGGCAAGCTCTTTTTTCTCCTTCCTTAAATTTCTATCCTCGAATTCCAACCTGCAATTAGACGCTAGATCAACACGTGACAGGAACGCTCGTAGTTGTTGGGATATGTGGATGTGTTATCATTGAAATAGGCTACTATTTACTACGTCTCGCGATAAATGAGAAAAATGGAGTAAAATGGAACTCAAGAAAATACTTTGCATGTTGAATAAAATTACATATCCCATCAGAAGCAGTAAATGAATGAATGACAACAAATTATAATGAGAAGTACATAAATATGCGTTTATTGCAAATTGGATAGAAAATACAGAACTGCCAGATTTGTCCCATTAACGATTACTTAATAATTGAATAAAGAATACAAAACAACCAGATTTTATCAACGTTTGTTGAAATTCTTAATAACCGTATAAAGCTCGTTCGGCCTAAGGGGATAAAAAGCAGAATATAAAAAATTAATATGTAATTGTTTTTAACCTTTTGGCCTAATTAAGATGTTTTACTTTTGCAATATCAATTTTATTACGGGTATAGATAGGAACGCGAAATATAGAGGAATATATCAAACATATTTTCAGCTTTTGGAGTTTAAATAAAAATATGTAACAACTCGAAGACGGAAGTCAATATACATATATGTTATCACAAATAACATGTTGTCCGTTAAATAATAACGTAATCAGTTACTGTATTATTCTCTCACAACTAATTATTGTATACTTAATTATAAATGTGAATAACGAAAACGCCAAATAAATAATTTTTGTATACATATTTTGTTTTAAATCTAAACAAATTGAAGAAATTATTGAAACAATAAGTAAAAATATATATTGATGTAATTTCATCAAGTATTTCTTAACTAAAAAATGTATATTTATATATAATTATACATAAATGTATAAATTATCATTAGAAATCTTCTTTAGATTGAAGTATCAAAAAATTGTGCTTAAGAAGTGTGATAAAGAAAATATACATGCATAATATAACTGTAAAGATAGAACATACCTGTGAAGAATGATCCTTTCAACAATTTTTTCCGTTGTCATATCGTTACCGCTATCTAACAATTTAAATTTATTTTGCTTTTTGGGTTCCGCGTATGGATCCGATCCATCTTCGCAAGGCATTATGCGCGTTTGTCCGTGACACACGACAGAAACATTGAAATGTTCCATCAGCTCTCTCGTCACTGCATATGGCGCACCAATAACAACTTCATTAACATACTGTAAATTCAAAGAAGAGATTACAATGTATAAAAACTGTGCTTTAATCATATTTCTTTTTAATTAATGGCATGACTTATCAGATTTTTTCCACTGAAAATATGCGTCGTAATTTTCTCGAAACTGCGCAGATTGCGTCTTATATTCATGCAATGAATGATCTTGTATATTAATACTAATCTTATTATACGTATTTTTTCACGCTATCTTGTACAGATAAAAAATACAGATACTTATAAAAAATCTCGGAAGCGCAAAAAGAAGACTCACCTTACACGCTAACACACTGAGAACTCGTTCGTGAAGATTCATAATAGGATGATTGCCGTATTTGTATCGATTAACGGCGGGATCGGTATGCAGACCGACAATGAGGTAGTCTCCTTCTTTCTTAGCGACTTCCAAGAAATCCAAGTGCCCCACGTGGAAGAGGTCAAACGCGCCAGCCACGTACACAATCTTATCGCCCGGCTGCGGACTTTTGCCGTCGCTAAATTGTATAATTTTCTGTGTGGTTGGCAAGAATTGCGAACAGCCAGTCCACGGACTCCGAGCGTTTCGATCCTGACCCATGCTCTTGCTCGGTTCTCTGTCGACGCTGTATTCATTGTCACCCTGTCGAAAATGCTGTCGTGTCATCAGCAGCATACGTCCTACAAGATCGGTCGTTGAGACACCAGCTGTACGTTGGACTTCTCTGAAATAATCAAGTCCCTTCTTAATAAAAAATAATATAATTTTTAATAAATATTTAAATAAATTAATTTGTTTATATCTTTAATAATTTCTAATATCTTTTAAAAAAGAAACTCCCTGTAGCGGCCGGCTGCCTTGACTAAATGGTACGTGTCCACGCCGTCAGCCGTCATTGTAATATCATCGCCGTGAACACAAAAATCACAGTTATATTTATCTAATGTTTCTAATGTAGTGACGTAGGGCGCAGCTTCGACTACTTCGTCTACCCATTTAATGCCGCGCACCATTTTATACCTGAGAAAAAAAAAATTTGATCAGTACGTTAATACTTTGGAATTATAATATTTATATTTATTTCATAATTATAATATTTACGTTTATATGTAATCATTATTGTTATTTTATCGACTTTATTATACGAGAGTGAATCAAATATAAATCGAACTTATTTTTGTACGTGCCGTGAGGTGAACGAAGAGAGGTGCGGCTTCTAAGCATTACAGTTAGGGATGCCTAAAGGAGATCCCCCCAGTAGAGGACTTCACATTACCGCTCCTTTAGTCAGTACACGATGTCAGAGCAAGAGATACCCCTCGCCTGTTGCGCAATGGGTTATTATCAAGTTTTTTTACAACATTTTGAAAAGGCTTAAAGCACAGTTCGGGCCGGACAACACTCTTAAGAAGATTCAAGTGTACGCGTGGCACAAACAATTTTTAGAAGATTGAGAAGTAGTTGAAAATGAAAGTAACCGACGTCGGTTTTAGCTGGAAAGGTTCTTGCAACTGTATTTTTTTATTCCAAAAGAGTTTTGTACATTGATTTTCTCCATGAACGTGGTCATACTGTGAACGCCGCATACTACTGCCAACTTTTGGACGAAACAAAACTCACATATTATCGGAAAAGACGCGAATTTCCAATACGAGACGTTATCCTGCTGCACGATAATGCCCGGTCCTATACAGCTGTCCAAACTCGACAAAAAAGTGAGAATTTGTTATGGACTACACTGGAACACCTTCCGGACTTATCGCCCTGCGATTATTATTTGCTTGCACCACTAAAAGATGCACTCGGAGGACAGAGATTTGATGACGATGTTGCTGCCGAAGCGTTCTTGCGCAATTGACTGGTGTCACAACCACCTTTATTTTACGATAGCGGAATAAAAAACTATCTATCTGTTGGAAAAAATGAATTTCTATGTCCGGAGATTATATAGAGAAATAACTTTATACGTTTGTATTTTTATAGTGCTTCAATAAATTAAAAAAAAATAAGTTCAGTTTATATTTGATTCACCCTCGTACATTTAAATACGTTTTATTAAATACATTTAAATAAATGTTTACGAATTGTTTAAGACTTTTTGGAAGAAAACAATTTTTTATTTTGTTCTAAAAGTTTCATTGTTATCGTATCAGCATATTCTTATATGATTACAATCTGAAAATTGTTATCAGCATTTTGTACAGTTACAAACTGTAATTTATACTGGAGATATAATCTTATACAATTACAATCTATGATTTAACACTGGAAAAAGTAACTTATGTAAATGCAACTGACAAGATTCTTGCTCTATATAGTAATAAAATAACATTGTACGTTCTATAACAGTTCAGTTCAATTTTTTCTGTGTAGATATTGACCTAAAATGTCAAGGCTCTAGCTACTCTAGCAAGACCTTCCTGCTAAGTCGTTGGAGTGTTCATAGCTTTGAAATACATAAATATTTTATCATTAAATGATAATATGGAATATAGAACTTGGATAAACATTTTTTCTAACGTAATGACTAAAAGTATATGTGCTAGAATCAGAACATTAACGTTCATTATATACACGTTTCTAAGGCATAAGAGAGAAAAATGTGTATTGTACAAGAAGTAGAGAACACTTGTATCCACTAGTATTACGAGTTTCAAGAAAATAATGTACGGAACGTGAAATCGATTAACACATAATGACCAACTCTAGAACGACAATCAAAATCGTGGTTATTATAACTTACATAATTTCCTTTAATGAAGCAACAGATATATACCTTTCTTGCTCAGTGAAGACGGGAGGACCTTTGTGTCTTGTAATTTCTTCATCATTGTGAACACCTACCACCAGATAATCGCCTAAAGCTTTCGCCTGCCTCAAGGAATTTGCGTGTCCAAAATGCACCATGTCATAACTGTAAGCAATCGTGTATTTAATTTGTGTAAATAGGGAATATCATTAACAAAAATGTCAATAAAATTATTTCATTAAAAGAATTATTTTTTAAAAAATTCATTTTTATAATATAATATAAAAAATAGGAAATTTTTTTACGAACTAATATTGTCTAAATTATTTGAGTGAAAGAAAAGATTAAATATCACTTTCATTTGTATAAGCAATAATAGGTCAACAAAAGCAATATCTGTACAAATCTATAAATTGTTTGTGCCTCGCATTCCATGTTTAAATAATATTGAACTAAAATCTGCAAATTGTGTAAACAATCAAAAAGAAAATATATTTCTTAGGGCACAGTAAAAAAAAAACTGCATTTTAGCATAAAAATGTCTAATACATACGATACGTTAAAAATGAAAAATACGTAATATATAAATAATTCAACAAAGATTTCGAGAGAAGCAGTCCATTAACAGACTCTGAATATAAAATGCTGTGGTAACTATTATATTAATCGCGCCTGTCATGATAACGTTGAATAAAGTCGCATGACGACACATACTGATTGTATGAATCTGTGTGTATAAATATCCATTGCGGTCGAATTAATATTAAACAATTACGTAGAAAAAATTCGTAGTTATAGTTCTGAGAAACAAGTCGTAAATAAAATTCGGTAAATAATAAAATATATCGAAATAAAAGAGAGAAATATAGAGATTAAAATTAGTGTTAAAATATTCAACAAAATAAAATAAAAATCGGCATATTTGTTACAAGCTACAATTTTCGAGTTTATATATTTTTGCATCATTAATATGTATTGATTTTGATTGACATGTATAATAACGTAAAATATAAACATAAATTGAGCAAGTCACAGCCAAGGTCTTGCATTCCAAAGATCTTTGCGACATCGTAAAAAAAAATTGTAATGAATCGTAAACATCGTATACGAAACAACGATCATATTTCATGGGCGCTTATCGCTAATCGATTATCATTCCAACGACTTGTTTGCCGGTAGCGTTACTTAATAAAGGAGATATAATTTATCTGAAATAGGCAAGTTTTTTAAACGAGTTATCGTATATTGGAAAAAAATGAAAGGATCCGGGGCCGTGAACAGGGACTTGAATTCGGCGACCGACCAGCACCGACGAACCGGTCTATCATATTCGTCCTGTCCCTGTACCATTTTATCAGAGCGCTAAACGAGGACGTGCGCTGCTCCGAATTGTGTTACAGTGAACTGCTCCGACCGGAGACGATTCTCTATTGCCAATCACGCGCGATTTCGGAGTACGTCATATATATTTGCCCATTCGACTGATTTAACTAAGAGCAATTTTGCTGAAGAATCTACAAATATTACTACAATGAAAAAAATACATATAATTTTACATGAAAATTACATGTTTATGACTGGAAAATTATTTAAATTACATAAACATGATTGGAAATTTACTGGAAATTGTAAATTTCCAATCATATTTAGGTAATTTTCCGGTCATAGACATGTAATTTCCATGTAAAATTACATGCATTTTTTTCAGTGTAGAGATTTAGCTACAGATTTGAAAATAATTTTATTGGACCATCAAAATAATTTTGTAGGAATCTTAAGCAAGATGAACAATGCTGTAAAATGTTTTTATATTCTAACCACCAATTTGTTATCCTGTCTAATTATTTTGATGGTCCAGCAAAATTATTTCCAGGTCTGTATCTAACTAAATTTTTAGATTCTTCAGTAAAATTGCTTTTTCCGTGTAGAACAGAGACTGGAAAATACCTCTTTTTACTCACAATAATTCTCTCTAATATAAATGAAATAATAAAATTATAAAATATACGAATATACGAATATGTATAGGTAAGAATGCAATTCCTAAGAAAAGTAGACATTTTTAATAAGAATAAATCATTCGTTTGCAATCAGCGCGTGAAAGTTTTAACGGGGAAAATCGGAGGATTCTAATTCAAGAACTTGTCTCTTCCTCGAGTACATTCCTTATATATTCCCGTACATTTCCTCATTCAATTAATCAATAAACTAATCTACTTTTGCTAGAATAGTGACTGAAGAATTCGCTTGCCTTTTCTCTCTTGTCCAATAAAACCTCTATAATATAAATATCAACTAAATAAAATAATAAAATATAAATAAAAATATTTCTAGACAAGTAGAAATCTTATAGTAAGATCATTCGTTTGCAATCAGCACGTGAAAGTTTAAATATATGGAGAATGCTTCAGGAACTTGTCTCTCTTGACTATACTTGATTAATTTATTTTGCTGGAAAATTTATGTCCATTTCAATCAATGTAAATTAATTGCAATCTCGGTTTTACTTACTTTTAATTCTTAGAAAAAGATACAAAGTAAATCAAACCGAGATTGAAGTTAATCTAAATTAGTAGAAATGGAGATATAAGACTTTATCACATGAGAAATAGATATGAGATTTTGATTCTCTAAGAAATGGATAAGAGGAAAACAAACTTGCTTCTCTTCTTGTTCACGATAAAACCCCGTATATAGATATATAAAGTAAATAGGATTATTATAAAATAATAAGTACGAATATAATTTCTATGTAGACGTCTTTAATAAGCATACATCTTTAATAAGTAGACATCTTTAATAAGAATAAATCCTTCATTTACGACCACGTAAAATGAACGAGAAAACTCGGGGGAACTAATTCAGAAATTCATCCTCCTCGTGTACGCATATTTCCTCATTCAATTCAACTAATCTACTTCGTTAGAAGACTTCGAGAGAACACGCTTGTCTCTCCTCTTATTCGTGATAGAATTCCAGAATATAAACTAAATGCTAGAATATAAAATATAAATGAGAATATAATTTCTATAAATAGAAATCTTTTAAGAAGAATAAAATCCTTCATTTGCAGTGAAAGTTAACGATAAAAATCGGAAAACTAAAGTAACTGTCTCTATTAACGTGCATTTTAATTCAGTAACTTGCTTATTACTGAATTAATTATTAAATATTGTAGCTTTAATTTTATCTGCTTGCCATCAATATATGGGTTTCCAGCTATTTCTTTTTCTTATAATATTTCTTTAATCTAAAATGTTAATACTTTATAATGTTTTTGACAAAAATAAAAAACCATGTTTTTGTCCCTATTGGTGAGTCCTCCAAGCGGCGATGGCCCTATTAATGTGCCCCCAATTTGTGTCTATCCACATTTGACTCATTTTAACATATAGTTACTAAAACAGGTAATAAATTTAAGCTAATTGTTTAAGTTAATATTACATAAATCATTACTTCAATTATATTTATTTCAATGTACACTTATAACACAACGTTCTCAGCTCCAATACAGGGCACATTAATAGAGACAAGCTTAAAATCTTGCGGTACGTATTACTGGATTCACATAAATTCCTCATATCTTTTGAAAAATATTTAAAACAATTTAATACTAAAAAAATAAAATATTATCTTCGGTATTGTATGCATTAATAATTTAACTTAACAAGAAAAAATAGTTTTCTTTATGACTTGTCGAAATACAAAAGCACACTGATAGGGACAGGCACAGTAATTGAGACAGTTACCCTAATTCAGGAACTCGACTTTCTCGTGCACTGGAAAGGTTTATTAAATATTTGTTTAAATAATACTAATAAACATTTACTTATAGTAAATAAATATTTATTCAATAACAAAAATGATACTTGAATCAAATTAATGATTCTTGTATCAAATAAATATATATTTACATGTAAATAATAAATATTTTATTAGTATTACTCAAACAAATATTTAGTACATTTTTTGCAGTGTACATTTCCTCATTTAATTAATCTACTTCGCTAGAAAAAAAAAGACTGGAGAACGCGCTCTTGTCTCTTCTCTTTTCCACGATAAAATCCTTACAATATAAATTAAATAATAGAATTATAAAAAAATATAAATAAAAACATAATTCTATACAAGATTCTATAGAAATCTGTAAATAATTAAGGATAAATCGTTTGCAATTAGTGATCGCGTGAAAGTTACTAACGAGGAAGATCGAGAAAGCTAATTTCAGGAAACTCGCTTTCCTCGCAATTTTACTTACGCCGCGCCGGTAGGAGGGTTGGACACGTATGACCGTGCAATAATATCGATTGATCGCGTTCCGAACGAAGCTCGCGGCGAGGATGGAACGGTAATCCGCACCCCGCGCGGTGCGACACGTCGAGACGACACGTATTATACCTTGTCGACCGGCTGGGCGACGACGAGCGACGCCGCATTCAGCCGCATCGAGCGGCGTTCTTTGTGATTCTATTCAACGTGTATTCCCTTCGACGCGACGAAAAGATCCACAAATGACACTTACCACCCATCGCACCAGACGCGAACCTCCTTGCGGTTTTCCTCCGTCATGACGGAACACGATCAAGTTTCTGACACTACTGACAATACTGACTATCTCTTCCCACAGTTCCTACCGCGACTATCGTGCCGGACTGGAATGACTCGAAGTCTCGGAGTGACGTCTGCCGGCGGCCGGTCGTGGGTTGATCGGAAAGAAGGATAGAGAGGGACGGAAAGGGTGGAGGGAGAGGCCACGCGCGCGCAGAACTTGGAGTAATCGCCAGACTAGACCTCGCCACCCGACAAGAAGTGAGTCGGATCGCATGCGTTGTTTCATATATACATTGCACAATAGGTTTGTCGCGTCGCGTGCGTACTCCAACATGCTCCTACTTCCTCCAACCGTAGCTCCCACTCACTCAAACGCGCTCGTTGGAGAAAGAAGGAGCTATGGTAGGAACATGTTGGAGTATGCGACGCGAACAAACCTATTACGTTTCAGTGGCGGGCTTTAAAATCCCGCCGCGTCCCGTGACTCACAAGAATTAAAATCTCATTCTCACGCCGAGTTGACGTCATCGTCGAGTAGGGATCAGGAATATCAGGATTGACGTAACTCGATCCAGGGGAAGCACAGCCCTTGTGGAAAAATTTAATTGACACGATAACGCGCATCTCTCCTAGTATCAATTTCGTAAACGTTAATTGGTTTCAATTCTTATCTTGCGAATTAAAAGTCTACATGATTAAGCTTTGATTAAAAAGTGATTTTATATAAAGAAAAAGATTACCGAACACACTATTATTTATTGATTTAAATTTCGAAATTTTTTTTCTCAAAGTCTCTCGAAGAGATAAAATAAATTTTATATCGGCATCTTCAAAGTTTCATTATGGAGTTGCCCGCATAATCGATTGTTGAAGATTATTTGACAGATGCGAAGACGCATCTCTCTGATTTTTCCGCATTAAGTATGATATATGCGCGAAAATACATTCTTATGTTCTATTCTTGTATATATATAGGTAAAAGTTCTTTGTTATAAAAGCTATATCTCAGTTTTGAAGAATTAATCATAGAATGAAGTAGCAATTTAACTCGATAATGCAAAATATTTTTGAAGTGACAAATATTTCGATTATTTTAGTAAATCAATGTACAATAATCACTGTAATGTCTGTCGAGTTAAAGTTTTAATTTTCATTATTCTACAAATAAATGACGAATATAGTATCATAGTTACCTGTTACTCATAGTACTCTAGTCCTCTTTATTAGAAATTGCGATTAAACCGAAAAATTAAATTTCACTTAAATATATCTTTTAGACTCGATGCTAGATGAACACGATAATTCGGCATATAATTTTTCTGTAATATTAGATGTACATATACAGTGTCCAGAAATTTGTGGATCAAAATATCAGCGAGTTCTCGAAAAAAATAAGCTAGAAAAGTATCCTCTTTGTTTCTTAGTGTGATATTGATTTGCGGATTTCAAGCATCCTGTGTATTAGATACATATATATAAATGCGACTATGAATAGCACAATCATGCTTTATCTCTTCCTGATTTATGTGTGTACACTCTTGTTACAATGTTAAAAAACCTCTTTGTTCTAGTTCTCAGAGATTAGAAAGAGATAGAAATAGATTCACATGATTAGCGTTATAGCGATTACTACACATTCGTTGTAATTAAAAAATTGTTAAGTTATTATTTTTGTTATCACTATAATCTAGCAGATATGTTTGCTGATATTACAATCTAACAGACACGAAGATTATTATATAAAATGCGAAGCATTGTAGAATTTTAAAAATATGTGAAACGTAACGAACAAAGTAATAAAATTAAATATAAGAGCTATCTTATTACTTTTCTTGTCTTCTTAAATTTATTTATAAATTGAATGTTATCTTATTTATAATATTGAACTTTGTTACGCGACAAGAAGCAATGACATTCCACACATTCTGATGATTTACAGCATCGCCATAAAAACATGTATCGTAATGTTGATGCAATTAAATTGGAAAGCTGGAAAGCTTGGTCATTGTGGAAAAATGTGCGATAATCATAGACATAACAAATGTTTTATTGTTGCACGATAAACCTCGATGAAGTAAATATTTTCACTTGAGTAAAAAAGTAAATTCCAAACTGGATCATACGATTCTCGATAACCAATGAATGAAGCAGACGGTCTCCCCGGCATTTTAAAAGATTAATTATTATCGATAATGTAATAACGAAATTATCAGGCGTCTTTAGATAGGATATTTCAAAGTAAATTTAACATCAGCATATATATATACGCGTGTTTGTGTGACGGCATTCGTGACTCAAGTCTGACTTTTATATTTATATATATATATATATA